>NW_028317811.1:2805000-2965000 GCF_062004578.1 Staurois parvus | reverse complement strand
TGGCCAAGAACAAATTAAAAGTAGGCTAAACTTACTTAGTAATTGTTCCATCGATGTCAGAAATAATGATCTTATCATTCCAGTTCCAGAGATAAATGGTGCCTTCACAACGACACGTGCCCTGATACTGGGTTGTAATACTAAAGACAATGTCATTTGGACCATCTCGAAGCTTTAACTTTTCCTAAAAGAAAACAGTAAGGTCATGTGTATTCTATAGAAAGTATGCCAATCTTTTACAAACTGAGCAGCAGTTATATCATAAAATGAGATAGATCATTTACACATCAGCAGGAAAGAAGCAGGGGGAAAGAGAAAATGGAGATTTCCTCAGTAAATGTGCATAAAGAAAAAGGAGTATTAAAAAAAAAAAAAAGAAAAAACCCACAGCAACCAATCAGATTAAGCAAAAATAACAAAAAATTTAATTAATTCCAGTAGCTGCCCACACCCTATGCCACTCTCATATAAACAAAGATAATACCACTTAAAAACAAAAACAGTGCAGCACTACTTCATAAGAATCCTGTACACCCTATACAATTGTTTTTTTTTCTTATGTGCATTAACCAAAATCATACCAAATATTATATATTGTGAAATGTGCATTAATAAAAGCATCCCACATAAAAAAAAAAAAAAAAAAAAAAAAGTATTTGTGCCTTTTGCAACTTGTTTCATGGATGTCACCACTTCCTCAGGAGGATGGAGACATTAGAACAGTAGATTAACCACTTGCCACCCAAGGACATCCCTGTACATTCAAGAGCTTGAGTGGGTTGACCGAGGCCATTGTAGCAGCAATGACCTTGTATCAGTCTTTTCAGCCGAAGATGCTGATTAAAGCAAAAGCGATCTGAGGGGCTAATTGGCCATTGGATTGCTTTAAACAGGCGGCGGGAGGGGGTCAGCTGTTCCTTTGGCTGACCATACAGCTGACCAAGGACTGGAACTTTCCCAATCATCTCCATGGTCTAGGAAACCGGAAGCAATGAGTATTTTGTCACTTCCGATTTGTCTAATGTAAACGGACAATTACTGGCCTGTGAAACATCAGATCAAACCAACCTTGGTTTGACCTGATGTTTTGAAGGGCAGTGGAGAGATCTGAGGTCTAATAAACCCCAGGTCTTAATGAACAATACCTGTCACTGCCTATGCTATCACAAGGGATTTTGTTCATCCCCTGTGATAAGAAATATTTAAAAAAAATATTAAAAAAGTGTAAATATAAAAAAGTAAAGCGCATCTCTCCCCTTGTGCTTGCACACAAAGGCGAATGCATACACAGGTTACATACACATATGTTAACGGTGTTCGCACCACACGTTTGGTAAAGCCGCAAACGTTATAGCAAGAGCAATAATTCTAACAACAGACCTCCTGTGTAATTCTAAACTGGTAACCTGTAAAGGTTTTTAAAGCATTGCCTACACGTTTCGTCATCGATGACGAAACGCGTAGGGCGGGGCTTGATTGATGTGACGTCATTACGTTTCTCAGCGAACTACTGCGCATGTGCCGAGTGGCTGGGTTCGTTTTCACTGTGATTCCTATATGCTGTTAACGCTGGTGTCGGCTGGGACACCCTTTGAGATACGTGCAATGAGTGCATAATAAATGAAGTTGTTTTTTAACAATACTGCACCATGAAGTTTTTATAATCTGATTATAATCTGATTGATTGCTGTGTAAAGCTGTCCATAGACTGTTGGAAATTCAGCAGGGACTAGCCAAATTTTGATCTGTGCAAGGCCATCCCTGTTCAACAGAAGTTGATCGTTAGACTTCTTGATAATTGACTGCAAAATCCTAATCATAATTATCTGTCTGCAGGAGGGATGAATAACGGGGAGAATTCGATTAAAACACTAAATCCAAAATGAATAAAAATTTGAGTCGTTGAATGTCTGCAGTTCCAGGGGCAGAAGTTACTGATCAAGCACAAACATTTGTTTTTATCTAGGGGGAAAAAAGGATTTCCCTTGTGAAATCATTTATCGGCACTTTTTCTAACACGCAACTTGTCTTTTCCAGTTGGCTCCGGCACAGAAATTGTTTCTCAGTGTTTAAGAAACAGTCCTATCAGTGAGAGCACAGCTTCCCTTGAGAGTGTTGTACTAAGATAACGTCAAGTAATCTGACAGAGAAATAAGAGATGTGTTTTCCCAGTTATCCCCAGGGTAGGCTCAGTGAGCACAGAGAATGCCGCACTCTCAGTTTTCTATGCATGCACTAAAACTAAATGGATACAGTCATACAAGAACTTAGTTTGGCGTCACTGCTGTTCTTTCTCATAGGTATAAATTATTGGTTTAAAATAGACAATGGAAGAACCATTTACCAATCCAGACATATAAATCATGCTCAGTGTTCCAGGCTTACATAAAATGAAAACTTCTAAGAAGACACTCTTAGGACCCTTCCAAAAAAAAAAAAAAAAAAAAAAAAAAGAAAGAAAGAAGAGTGCTTCAAGGTTATCTAGTGTCCCCCACACAACACATCCCACACAGCTTGTTATCTTCAACAAACATAAGTATCAAACAAGTCACGTTTTATGTCCAAGGTCTATTAGAATTTCATTTGTTTGAGAAAAAAGTAACAGTGGAACTAAAACAGAGGGCACAAAGGCCTAGTGCATTATTGTAAAAAATTTATTGGAAGGATAAAAAGTAAGTATCGTACTCACAATAGGCAAACAGGTCAAAGGCACATCGCACTAAACAGCGGTGTCCAATCCACATTGCATACAAGTCCAAAAAATGGAACCCAGGACTTCCAAGAGGCTGACGCATTTCGAGGTCTCAACCTCTTCCTCTGAGCCACCAAGCAGTGAGTCTGTGTCTCTCTTATATATGTTAGCTGTTGCAGATTCTAGAAACACATGTGGGCTGTCCCAGGTTGCACCACAGATGGAGACTGGCGTCACATGAGCTGTTCTTACATGCCATCATAAATAAGAATGAAGCATAAATGCAGACATCGTTTGAGTGATAACATATAAAATAAATAATATAAATCATAGTACCACAGATCACATAAAACACGTGGAAAGCATAAAAAAAATTAATAAAAAGTGTTTTATGTGCTCTGTGGTCCTTATATGATTTATGTTATATGGTATCACTCTGAGGAAGAGGTTGAGACCTCGAAACATGTTAGCCTGTTGGAAGTCCAGGGTTCCATTTTTTTGGACTTATATGCAATGTGGACTGGACACCGCTGTTTAGCGTGATGTGCCTTTGACCTGTTTGCCTATTGAGTTTGAGTTTGTGTTCAAAAAAGTCCCTGACCATTTCCAAAAAACACACCAGATGAAAATGCGGAGATGTAAACGTGTCCCATAGGAAATCATGTTAAATGGACTGTGGTGCGTTTCTGCAAAATGCTTAGGTGTGAACCTAGGGTAAGGATATGGCTGCTAGCAAAGGTCTACAATAAACAAATATCACAATATAAACAATGCATTAAGCTTCCCCATAGGGAAAATTAGCACAATAACAAATCCTATTACAGAACATACTGTATCTGCACCACACATTGCACCCCAGGGAAAGCAGGCGGGGAGGAGGGATAGCAGAAAGAGAGAGAAAGAAAAAAAAAGGCACATTGTATTGTATATTGTAGACATTTGTTACCAGCCATATCCGAAGACTATGCAAGCAAATGGATGTTGAAGAAACAATTTATATTCAAAACGTGTTGATCCACCCAGTCCTATATGATTATTTAACATACAATTGTTCTGGTGACTCTAATGATATGTCTTTTAACTGAATTTTAAAGTACAAATAAAATGAATTACTGTTAATATTTGTTGGGCTATTGGCACATATACAGTCCCCATATTCCAGTCCTCCTGAGGGTTGCCTGGAAATCTTTATCTTTTGTATAAGTATTGAATGGAAGATGGTAACTTGTATCCAAATTCACAGGAAGTTACCACTTCTACAATAATGATTAATATGGTAAAGGTTTTGCACTATGCAACTGTATGTGATACTTAAAACATTTGAAGTACTGGCATTATCTACATCTGCATTAATTTCTATGTGCAGCATTAGGTGTTATTACACTACAATAATAATAATAATATTATTATACAGGATTTATATAGCGCCAACAGTTTGTACAGCGCTTTACAAAATTGAGGTAGACATTACAGTTACAATATAATTTGGTACAAGAGGAATCAGTGGGCCCTGCTCGTTAGAGCTTACAATCTAGAAGTACTACATTATTCAGTAACTATAATCACCAACTAAAAAAAGTGGATTTCAGTGTAGCAATTGATTCAGGATAATAACCCGCCTGTTAATCTAATCATTAATTTGTTATTAAACCCACTGCAATAAAGCGCATATCACTTACTACTAAATGACATGTAGCTGCTCTGTGCAGATCTACCCAATTCCCTGTCCATGGGTCTCTCATGGAAACTGTAGACAGAGAGGTAGGCAGATGCCTTTGACTTCTACTAGTGCATGCACATTTGAATACTGCACGCAATGGGACATGCATTGCTAGCGTCAGCCATGGGGGAAATATTGAGTGCACACATCCCGTGATGTGAGACAGAACTGCAGGTATAGAAGAAATTGAGTAGTCATTGATAAAAATACAAGATTTCTTCTGAATAGTGGAGAAGGATGCAGCCTGACTCGTTTTAGTTCAGGTAGCAGTGAGGAAGTCACCCATACTGCTAAAGGAATGGTCCTACTGTAACCATACAGCAGTCCATTAGAGCACACAAAATCTGCATCATTCCGTAAAAAAAATATTTTATTTGGGTCAACTCGGCCCTGAACACAGACTGGTTGCATTCAGGACCAATCACTCCATGAGCAATTACAGGCAAGTGGCTGTGATTACCTGAGAGCTGTCACCCTCTCAATGCTTTCAATGGGGCTGCCTCCTGTAGTTAATTGCCACGACCCCCCGCTGGGTCTCCTGCATGTATCTGGTAATGGCCCCATTCATAAGTGTGAATGGGACCTAATACTACTTTAAGCAGTTACCTATATAACAAGTAGCAGGACATAATGAAGCCAAATTTGAACCAGCTGTTGAAGTTGTCTCCCAGATCTCTCTTATGTTATTCAGAGTATTTATTCTTCATAAGTAGTAATGTTAGAAAAGTATACAGCATGCCAGGGGGCTCTAATAAATGAGAATGCACTGTGGAAGCCGAAAGCAGCAAGATACACCCAGAAGGGGCTTGGATTTATCTGCAGATGGCAAACAAGAGTAACTTCACACTTTAATTTTATTTTCATATTGAAAAAAGTGACAGCAAAGACCCTAGAGGGCCAGAGGGTAAGTTCATGGACTGCTGTAGTAAAAGGCGATGTCCTTGATTTTACAATATACAATGCGGCCAATACATACCGTATTTTTCGCTCCATAAGACGCACCTAGGTCTTAGAGCAGGAAAACAAGAAAAAAAAAATATTCTGAACAGAGACTGCGGAAACGGTACAGGAGATGACCAGACACCGCGGAAACGGTACAGGAGATGACCAGACACCGCGGACACGGTACAGGAGATGACCAGACACCGCGGACACGGTACAGGAGATGACCAGACACCGCGGACACGGTACAGGAGATGACCAGAGACCGCGGACACGGTACAGGAGATGACCAGAGACCGCGGACACGAAACAGGAGATGACCAGAGACCGCGGACACGGTACAGGAGATGACCAGAGACCGCGGACACGGTACAGGAGATGACCAGAGACCGCGGACACGGTACAGGAGATGACCAGAGACCGCGGACACGGTACAGGAGATGACCAGAGACCGCGGACACGGTACAGGCGATGACCAGAGACCGCGGACACGGTACAGGCGATGACCAGAGACCGCGGACACGGTACAGGCGATGACCAGAGACCGCGGACACGGTACAGGCGATGACCAGAGACCGCGGACACGGTACAGGCGATGACCAGAGACCGCGGACACGGTACAGGCGATGACCAGAGACCGCGGACACGGTACAGGCGATGACCAGAGACCGCGGACACGGTACAGGCGATGACCAGAGACCGCGGACACGGTACAGGCGATGACCAGAGACCGCGGACACGGTACAGGCGATGACCAGAGACCGCGGACACGGTACAGGCGATGACCAGAGACCGCGGACACGGTACAGGCGATGACCAGAGACCGCGGACACGGTACAGGCGATGACCAGAGACCGCGGACACGGTACAGGCGATGACCAGAGACCGCGGACACGGTACAGGCGATGACCAGAGACCGCGGACACGGTACAGGCGATGACCAGAGACCGCGGACACGGTACAGGCGATGACCAGAGACCGCGGACACGGTACAGGCGATGACCAGAGACCGCGGACACGGTACAGGCGATGACCAGAGACCGCGGACACGGTACAGGAGATGACCAGAGACCGCGGACACGGTACAGGAGATGACCAGAGACCGCGGACACGGTACAGGAGATGACCAGAGACCGCGGACACGGTACAGGAGATGACCAGAGACCGCGGACACGGTACAGGAGATGACCAGAGACCGCGGACACGGTACAGGAGATGACCAGAGACCGCGGACACGGTACAGGAGATGACCAGAGACCGCGGACACGGTACAGGAGATGACCAGAGACCGCGGACACGGTACAGGAGATGACCAGAGACCGCGGACACGGTACAGGAGATGACCAGAGACCGCGGACACGGTACAGGGGATGACCAGAGACCGCGGACACGGTACAGGAGATGACCACAGACTGCGGACACGGTACAGGGGATGACCAGAGACCGCAGACACGGTACAGGGGATGACCAGAGACCGCGGACACGGTACAGGAGATGACCACAGACTGCGGACACGGTACAGGGGATGACCAGAGACTGCAGACACAGTTCAGGAGATGACCAGAGACTGCGGACATAGTACAGGAGATGACCAGAGACTGCGGACATAGTACAGGAGATGACCAGAGACTGCGGACATAGTACAGGAGATGACTGCGGACATAGTACAGGAGATGACTGCGGACATAGTACAGGAGATGACTGCAGACACACTACTGGAGATGACTAGAGACTACAGACATATTACAGAGTTCTTTCAGCAATGCACAGATGTACAGTTTATTAACAACAGGTCAGGGTTTGGTATAACAGTCCACAGGCAGTCTATGGGGGGGGGGGGGGGGGGGGAGAGGACATACCTGGCCAGCCGTGTTCAGCATCCTCTCTGAGGTCCGGGGGCGGGGCTCCCACTCACATCACAACTTCTACTACAGCAGCTCCCTCTCGAGCACACATGTTGCATGGGGCAGGGTCAGTGGAGCTTCCGGACCTGACCCCGCCCCCTCCCTGCTGGCTTTCCCGGTATTCTAACATGGCAGGGGGGCTGGGGGTGGGATGCCTGCTCAATATTCGCTCCACAAGACGCACAAACATTACCCCCATTTTTTTTGGGGAAAAAAAAAAAGTGCATCTTATGGAGCGAAAAATACCGTATATCATAGTACAGAAATGTATGCAGTGTGATTTACATTACATAGTCTGGCTGAAAACAGACCAAAGTCCATCCAGTTGAACCAAAAAAAAGAAAGTTATAATCCTATACCCACAGTTGATCCAGAAGCATTACGTTCAAGCACAGTTAAAAATAAAGAAATAAAAAAAAAAGGAAGCACTTAGAGGGTTTAGTGGAGGGAAAAAAAATGTTTTTTTTTGTATTTCCAGGTTACCTTGGCAGCGTATACATAATCTACACTTACATGTAGGAACACTACATCTTTCTGTTGATTTTTGCGAATTAGACAACAGAAAAGAATGTTCATTAAAAACACACATGCTTACATGTCTATATGCACTTGTGCATTGTGATTGCTAGCAGACAGTCTAGAAGAAGATTGGATGTAATCTCCAATAAATATTTGTGTCGGTAGTGCCGTGACTCACTGAACATTGTAGCTGTACAAGGACACGACCTCCCATCTATTCTTCTTTTCCCCCCTTACACGGTGACTATGTTCCTCCCATTGTGCACATACACACCTGGGTAATGTGGAAGCTGAACAGCTGGTTATGGTTTTACAAGACAGTCACATATACCACTGTACACTATTCTTAACCGATGAGTAAATCATTGTACATTTCATACAGACCCTGAACAGCTGCTAGGGTTATCAGACATTCCTCAGTCATCTCATTACCACAAAAGTTACACACAGCAGACACTTACTCAGAACATTGATACACATTACCAGGCTAGCAAAAATTTAAAGTGATATTAAAGGCTCTTTTTTTTACCTACAATAAAAGGGGTTTATAACTATCGGCTCTATACAAGGATATCTGAACAGAGTGTCCTCTTACCTCCTCCTCTGGGGTCTCCAGTTGGCACTCTGCACTCCTTTTCTTCTCTAGGTGCCACCATAGCAAACCACTTGCTATGGGGGCAAACATGCGGGAACACTTCCAGGCCAGGCTGTGTGTGCCCATATACACACACAGCAAGGCTCAGCTTCGCCCCCTCCCTTACATGATTTGACTGACAGCAGCAGGAGCCGATGGCTCCCACTGCTGCCTCTGTGTCCTGTGAGAGCAGAGAGAGATACAAGTGCTGCTGCAGGCGGGCACAGCAGTGGATCAATACAGGATTCAGGTAGGTATTTAGGGAGGGGGGTGGGAGGAACAACTAGTGGAAGGTTTTTTACCATAATGCAGGTAATGCATGAAAAAGAAAAAAACGAAACAACTTGGCTTTAGAACCAGCTAAATAGTCCAGGCAAACAGATAAAAATACACAGCCACATAACTGTTCACGGTTTAATTTTCCAGTTGATGCGTAATTCTGTATAGCCTTGTCTAGCCTAGTCTTGGGATTTGCACACTGCCCAGCAGTTCACCTTCCTATGCCACCTGGACAATGAATTGTCATCAACTCCTCTGTCCAGTGAGCAGGCTGTCAGAGGAAATAACAAAGCCTACCACGGAAGCTGTAATACTTAGAAGCAGAGTGATTATACCAACTAGCAGTGGTTTATTACAAGAACAGCTAGTAAAAGTTACAAATTCATTGGCAATAACAAATCTGTAAAGATTGCGTAGGCAAAACCTAACAACTTTACTTTTTTGCTCCCTTTTAGTCTGTTAAACATGCCACTGAAGGTGTATTATATATGTATAATAAGATAAAAAATATATTTTGATCCTGCCAGGAGTTTAGTAGGCCAATAACTTGTAGTGCTCCCTGCTGACCTATCAGTTATTATTGTTCACTCTGGACTACAGAATACCTCCCCCATATAAGAGCAGGGAGGGGGGTGTCCTTTATTCCTAGCAGATGTCCTGTCCTAGGGTGACAATGTTGCTCCACTATGGATACACTGATTGAGTTTTGTCCCTCTAGGACAGGAAATATGTTACTGCCAGGGTTACCAGGTGGAAATAAAGGGAACATTCCAGTAACTCAGCTGCTAAATTGAACACCTGGTAAACAGCAATATGTGAAATTTCTATTCTTAGGTTTTAATATCAAGACATAAGACTATGATCACTGGTGTGGTGAGACTTGCCCCAATTTCCTCCCCAACTAATGCTGCATAAACTTTATGCCCTTGGATAAAGGGTATCCAATCACATTTACAGAATAATCTGTGCATCTGAAATACAGGGAAACTTACATTATTGCCCATTAGTGGGCAATAATGAATTGGTGCCCAAAATTGAACTGCATATTCCAGATGAGGTGTTACTAATGATTTGTACAGGGGTAAAATGATATCTCTCTCTCTGGAGTCTATTCCTCTTTTAATACGAGAGGATTTTGCTCGCTTTAAAAACCGCAGCTTGGCATTGCATGCCATTATTAAGCTTGTGATCTACCAGAACTCCCAGATCCTTCTCCACCATTGATTCCCCCAGTTGTACTCCCCCTAGTATGTATGATGCATGCATAGTCTTAGCCCCCAAGTGCATAACCTTACATTTATCAACATTAAACCTCATTTGCCACATAGTTGCCCAATTAAACAGTGCATTGAGGTCAGCTTGTAAGTTGGAGACATCCTGTAAGGGTCCCAACACTGAACCTTGGGGTACACCATTGACAATCCTAGACCATTCAGAGTATGAACCATTAACCACTACTTTCTGAATATGATCTTTTAGCCAGTTTTCTATCCATTTACATATGGATTTTACCAAGCCTGCAGACTTTACCTTACACATTAGACATGTGTGCGAAACTGTGTCAAACGCTTTTGCAAATCCAAGTATACCACGTCCACCGCCACCCCTCTGTCCAAGGTTTTACTCAACTCCTCAAAAAAAGAAATCAGAATTGTTTGACAACTTCTGTCTTTCAGGAATCCATGCTGTCTGTTGCTTAAAATATTTTTTTTCAGCAAGAACTCATCTATGTGGGCTTTTATTAACCTTCCTGGCGGTAATCCCGAGTGTGACTCGGGGTTAATTTCAGTACCAATAGCGGTAACCCCGAGCAACACTTGGATTACACTGCAGCGATCCCTCAAGCTTTACCTTGTCCTGCGATCTCGCGATGTCCTCCCATTGTGTCCCCCAGCCATGTTGGCATCCGTCTTCTGGGTTCCGCTCCCAGAGAGCTTTGGGACGTACGGGGGGCGGAACCGGTGGAAGATTCAAAAAAGTAAAAACATGACACACACACACAATACACTGTAATCTGTTAGGATTACATTACTGTATCAAACCATTTCACCTAAATTTTGTCCCTAGCGCTTTGTCCCGTGGCCTGCCTGCACTTTTACCATTCTTTCTGCCTGGAAACTGAGAAACGTCCATGGCATCCAAAAAGCGTCACTTTAAGTCAAAAGCAGTTTTAGACCAGCTAGGGAACAGCAATATTGAATTAGAGTCATTTGCAGAATTGAGCAATAGTGATTTGTGAGGAAACTGACAACTGACAATGATTCTGCGACTGAGCTCAGCGATGTTCAAACTTGGTGCTCTATTTCAAATTTTCGTGTTTTTGGTTTGATTACAATATTGAATTAAATGTATTATTTTTTATTATTATTTATTATACTATAATTTATGATTTCGGGTTTCAAACTTTATCATACCCGGGATGTTTACTAGACTCTTGTTTGGACAGATTTAAGTGAGTTATTCCTAAGAATTACAGGCCTACAATATAAAACAACAAATTTCCATGCAAAAAAATGAACCACTTTGACATTCAAAAATATTGATTAGTTAGACTGCCAGGGAGGTTAAACTCTCCAGTATCTTCCCAACTATAGAAGTTAAACTAACAGGTCTATAATTACTTGGTAAATATTTTGACATCTTTTAAAATATTGGCACATTGGCCTTACGCCAATCCAGTGGTAGGTACTATGCTAGTCATTAAAGAGTTACTAAAAATTAGAAACCATGGCTTTGAAATGACAGAGCTTGATGAATGAAGAATTTGAAGATGAAATTAAGAAAAATAAAAAGTGATTACGTTAAGAGTGAGTTCTCTGAAGGAGAAGAATACCATCACCTTAGAAAACTAGCAAAAATCTGAGGACTCACAGAGTGGGGTAGGCTTGTTTGGAGACAAGCCTATAGAGTTATTTTGCCACGTTAAGTGATGTATACAGATACTGTTAAATTGGTGTGGGCATTTAGGCATCAAAACCTCTGGTCACAAAAAGGTTATAAACTAGATGTTCATGGAAAGAGATTACAATTAAAAGCAGAAACTGATTCCTACTATTTGTTCTGATGACAAGCGCAGGGTCTTGCGATAAGACACAGTACTTCCATGATTTGGATACTCCAAAGGTGCAGGCTCAATTTTTATCTGCTTCAGCTCCATTGAATCTTCATCAGTTGAAGAATTATCCTCAGCAGACGGTCTATGAAAATTCACAATATAAGAGTCAACGTACATTCACAATACATCCATTCTACTGGCATTGAACAGGGTGTAAGTAAGCTAAAGCTTTAAATCAATTACTCTAAGTAGGATGGGTGACCACACAGCATCCTGCCATAAATGCTCTTCAGCCGTTTCACGCAACATTAAGTATAACCCGTGTGTATGCATACGTCTATTCCCGTGTGCACCATTAGACATATTTAAATACCCTGAAGAAACACGTCCTAGCTAGTGTAGATAGAGTTATTAAAAGGAAGACAAAATACAGACTTACGAAAACTGCAGAATACTGGAAGTGGAACACACAACACTAGAATTTTCTTCTTCATTTTGTATTGTTAGAAAGCATCCTTTGCAGCATAGAAGTCCTGAATTGAGATCTTACTAAAACATTGAAAGATCACAGACAGGTGTATGGATTGTGTAAACATTAAACACCTGCACTGTCCTAGTCCTGATTTTAGGTCACGAGACTAAAGAGAACACACAGCAATATTTTGAGAACAGGGAAGATTTTATACTGTATTTTGCAGTTTGTTTCTGCAGGGAAGATTTTGTTCACTCTTCCCAGTATAAGGGAAATTCCATCTTAGATAGTTGTCATCAGACTACTTGTCACCTTTGGATTATTTCCACTTCCCTCTCTACAATTTGAGATCTCCCTTTACTTTCTGTCATGGTGACAATGGTCACCAGGACAAAAAAGAGGGGTGAACTGCAATATAAATTTTACAAAGGGTATAACCATTCCCCACTTTATCCAAACTGAAATGTTTTTCCCTTACATACACTTAACCTCTGCACTCTTGGTAATAAATGTCAGCTCTATATAAACCTGTTGGAAATTCTCTAATATCTGGAGTGACAAAAAAGCCTGCTGCAGATCAAGGGAGCAGCACCACACTAGTGGTCATTTACAAGGTCCAACCACTTCCCGCTGATGTTCCACTTTAAACATTATATCGGAGAACTTCTTTTAAGCTAAACTCTGGGAAAACTAAAAATCCACCCTTGTAGTGGGGCTGCTTCTGCAATGCAAGAGTTAACTGCTTTGTCTATCTCTAGGGGGACGGAGAAAAGCAGTTTTACTTATGTATTCACTACAGCCTCTTCTTTTCTGCACATCAGCGGTCTAAAGTTCTCTGATGTCATAATGACTGATGAAGGGACCACAGCCCTGCATTAGATGGGAGGACTCCGAGGGACAGTCCACTATCAGATCAGAAATAAATGCGGTTTCTCAGCGGAGAAAAGGATCAGGTAAGTGGAAGTGCTCTTACTATACCCTACACCAGGAGTGCTCAACCTGTGGCCTGCAGGCAACATGTGGCCTTAAATGACCTCTGATGTGGCCCTTGACCTCAAACCAAGGAAGTGCACTTCTATTATATCCTATGGGATTTGTGCGCTTTCTGAAAGTGCACCACACTCCAAACATATATTAGAAGTCTATGGTCAAGTACAGGTAAACTGCAGTGCATCAGTGTGAAAGCAGCCAATAGGGGGCTCAGGACAGTAAGGGGTCTATTATATTTGCGGTTTGGGGATGGGCGGATGGGAAAACCCCATAGTTGAAATGTGTTTTAACCACACACCCCCAACGACTGGTGTAGCGTCAGGGGCCACAATAGCAACCCTGGCCTTTTCTCCAGGGGGCAGGTGTGCCTCCCTGTCATATTCTGTTTTATACTTGGTAGAAGGGGCAACAGAAGCTGCATATAGAGGAACTGTTCCTCTCCATTTCCTCCTGCAACCCCTGAAAGCCCGCTTTTTCTCCCTTCCCTCCCACCGGCATTCTGTGGCTGCAAGAGGAAAATGTTCATTATGTGGATACGACTGTTTACCAGATCACTTCAGTGGCCCTCGCTCTTCAAAAAGGTTGAGCACCCCTGTCATAGACCAAACAAGCAGTTGCAGTGTGGGGGCAATCCTTGTGCATGGGAGGACTGGTTTTTTTCTAGAGCTAAGCTTTAAAAGACTTTCCCCTATATCTTTGTTTCTGAGGCTTAACTTTCCCAACTGAACTATGCCTTGTCTGCTGGAGCCAAGCTCCAACCTTCAACTGTCCAATAAACAGTGTTCTTTTTCAGCTGAGAAGAGAATGGTAAAGTTTATCTGCAGGGGATAAGTTGTAGCCAGGGAAGTCAAGCTCATATTGACATTTCTTATGATTGAAAGATCCTGCACCTGATCACTGGTGACTTTAGGACACATCCTTAATAAAATTGTTTTTTAAAATACAGATACCAGGAGGCAAAGGAGAAGAAGTTTTTTTGACCAACAAAGATAAAAGCAGATAGTTCTAGGCAGGACTCTCACTTTTAAAAGTTAATGGCTGACAGGATGATTAAGTGACCTTCCTCTTGCCAGGCAGAACTGATTATTTGTGCTTCTGGAAATGTAAATATATACATGTCTACATACATGCATATACAGCGGGTAAAATAAGTATTGAACACGTTGCCATTTTTCTAGGTAAATACATTTCTAAAGATACTATTGACATGACATTTTCACCACATATCGGTAACAACCCATGCCACCCATACATACAAAAAGACCAAACAAATAAGTTCAGAAATTAAGTTATGTATAATAAAATGGAATGACACAGGGAAAAAGTATTGAACACATGAAGAAAGGGAGGTGCAAAAAGGCATGGAAAGCCAAGACACCAGCTGAAATCTATCAGTAATTAGAAAGCAATCCTGTCCCTTGTCAGTGCAAATTAATATCAGATGGTTCAGTCTCAACTGATGGCCTATAAAAAAGCATCACACTAAAAACATCTCATGATGGGTAAAAACAAAGAGCTCTCTCAAGACCTTTGCAACCTTATTGTTGCAAAACATACTGACGACATTGGTTACAGAAGGAGTCCTAAACTTTTGAATGTTCCAGTGAGCACTGCTGGAGCCATAATCTAGAAGTGGAAAAAACATTTCACCATAACCTGGCCATGACCAGGTGCTCCTCGCAAGATATCTGACAGAGGAAGGAAAAGGATTATCAAAAGAGTTGTCCAAACGCCGAGGACCATTTGTGGAGATCTTCAGAAGGACCTGGAATCAGCAGGAACAATTGTTTCAAGAAAACAATAAGCAATGCACTCAACCGCCATGGCCTGTATGCACGCTCACCATGCAAGACTCCATTGCTGAAAAAAAGCATGTTGAAGCTCATTTAAAGTTTGCTGCACAGCATTTAGACAAGCCTGTGAAATAGTGGGAGAATATAGTCTGGTTAGATGGGACCAAAATTTAACTCTTTGGATGCCATAATACACACCATGTTTGGAGGTCAAATGGCACTGCACATCACTCCAAAAACACCATACCAACAGAGAAGTTTGGAGGTGGAAGCATCCTGGTGTGGGGCTGTTTTTGAGCATACGGTACTGGCAAATTTCATATCTTTGCAGGAACGATGAATGGAAAAATGTACCCAGATATTCTTGATAAAAATCTGCTGCTGTCTACCAGGATGACGAAGATGAAACGAAGGTGGACATTTCAGCAAAAAAATGATCACAAACACAAAGCTAAGGAAACTCTCAATTGGTTTCAAAGAAAGAAAATAAAGCTGCTAGAATTCTCAATAGAACCCAATAGAAAATATTTGCTAAAAACTAAAGATCAGAGCTCATAGAAGAGGCCCACGGAACCTTCAAGATTTGAAGACTGTGTGGAAGAAATGGCCAAAATTACACCTGAGCAATGCATGCGACTAGTTTCTCCATACAGGAGGCATCTTGAAGCTGTCATTTCCGACAAAGGAGTTTGCACGAAAGTATTAAATACATTTTAGTTAGCGTGTTCAATACATTTCCCCTGTATCATTCCATTTTATTACACATAACTTAATTTCTAAAATTATTTGCTTTGGTTTCTTTGTATGTATGGATTGCATGAGTTTTTTACCAACATGTGGTGAAAATTTCATGTCAATAGAATCTTTAGAAATCTATTTACTGAGAAAAATGGTGACGTGTTCAATACTTATTTTACCCACTGTATGTGTACATACACACATAGTTTTACTTGGTGCTTTAAAAGTATCGTCTGTTGTTGTTAAGGAACTTTTTTTTTTTTTTTTATTGTTGAATATTAAGAGCACATGTTAAAACTATATTTTCTCAGTACCTTAAAACAATGGTTTTGTATGGTAGATAGTAAACTCCATAAACTTGAGTAATGTAAAAAGCAATTTAACAATCTGTATGCACCTCTGCTGCCCTTAGGCTCGTACAATTACTAGCTGATGTGTTCCATAAAATATATTTTGTATTCTTGATTTATGATACAGAGGTGAACACCACAGTCCATCACAGCACTGGAGTCAAACACTTCTGCTTATTTATGGGTACTTGTTAAAATATGACAGAATGCGTTAGAGAGGAAGCATAACATAAGACTTGAAATATCTTTCATTTCAATGTTTATTTCCTTTAGAACGATGTGTCACAGATGTTAACAAGAATTTGGATGTCACAAAAGTCGCACGTAGCATAGATTATGTAAGTAAACACAAAAGTTCAAGTAGGCAATGTAGCAGAAACTAAACAGAAAAGCCTGGATCACCACAGGCTGTTCCTTAGAGGTTGAGAGGTCAAAGCAGTAAACAGCTACAAATGACACTGCCGAAAAATTCACTGTTTATTGATGGTTACATTTTAGGTATTCAGGGAGATGAAATGGTGGTCTACATTATAGGAAAAAGTTGGAAGAAAAGCTGAAGTTGCAATCTCTTTTTTCTTAAAAGGGATCTCCCACAAAACAAAAGCCCGTAGGCTTGACTTCACTTTTCTGGGTCTACAACAGCTATACTTTATGTGCTACGTAGCTTGGTTGAAAGACTTTTCTCCTACAGTTGCTCCCCACAGAACATGCCTTCATGGAGTCTTTATTAATACAGAACATTTTTTTTTTTTAATTTAAATATTTATTAATTTTTCAAAATAATAAACACTTTCATCATATTCACAATAAATATACATAACTATTTCTTATTACTTTTCTTTTTCCCTCTTAAAACATTTCCCCCTCCCCCCCCCCAATCCCCCACTCTGCATTCTTTCACGACCTCTCATCTAAAGCAAGAATATCCTACCCATCCACCCACTCTATATCATCCTACATTTCACTTTTTCACGTTTACTCCAGAGTTTTCCCATTTTTCCCATTTCGCATAGTATATCTACATCTTATCTTCCTACATATAGTAGAGCTTCTCCATCCTACTAATCCAGTTTATTCTTTCTATGCAATCCTCCTCTTTCGGTACTTCTGTTTTCCTCCAATACTTAGGGATCAGACTTTTTGCAGCATTCAAATAATACCCTAAACCTAATTTCTTATATTTGCTAACTGATAGCTCTGAACTATGCAGCAAACCCAATATTTATCTCAGTTATGATCTCAATTAAATGTACTATTGTTTTCCAGAATACTTGAATTTTTGGACATTCCCACCAAATGTGATACACTGTCCCTACTTCTCCACACCCTCGCCAACACCACGGTGATTTTTCCCCACTTATCTTATATTCTACACTTGGTGTAATGTGCCATCTTATCAAACATTTATAATTTATTTCTACATCCCTCAAACTTGCATTTTCGTGGGCTAATTATTTTTTTTTTTCTGTTTATCCTCATCTAATACCACCCCCATATCTCTTTCCCATTTCACCATGTGCATTGGTTTTGTGTTTGTGTCTAATTCTGTGAGAATTCTATATATTCTAGCTGTTCCGTGTTTCCCATCCCCCTGTGAATCCAACAACCTTTCAAACAATTTCCAATTCTTTTTCATTCTCAGAGGCTTTGGGAGATTTCCCCAAAAACATTTTAATTGGTGATAACGCCATTCATCTAACCTAGTAAAAATCTTTCCCTTTTCCTTTGCCAAATCTTTAAAAGACTTCAATTTCCCCTCCCCCATTATATCTCTCAGTTGGACATCTTCCTTTTTAAACCATCTACCTGTTATCTCCTCTCTACCTGGGGGAAAAAATTCTAATAAAGAACATTTTAGATCTCTCCCAAGATAAGAGAAGAACCTAACAGCTCTATGGATATAGTTCTTACTAACAGAAGAGTTATGGGTAGTGTGAGCATATGGACCCCTTTCAATTCTCCAGCAGTTTGAAGCAGACCAGACTCTAAGAAATACTAACCACAACGTCTCCTAAAGCTAGGTACATAGAGGCTGTAATTCAGCCAGCTTTGCAGAATTTTGATCTGTGTGCAGCCCTACTAGTTTGACAGAAGCCGATCATTCAACTGGCTTCTGATGAACAGGATTGCTAGAAACCCTTGATCAATCAGTGGCTGCAGCGCTGATCAGTGTATTCTGACAGTAGAGAGTCCCCACTGTCACAATACAGTAGCACAGCAGGAGGGAATCTTGCAGCCACATTGTTTCCAAACCACTTTTATTGTTCATACCCAATGTTGCACTTTTGTACCCCTGTCCCGTTGGTGTCCCTGTTGAGTAGCTCCCCTAGTGCTGTTGAATACCTTTTCAGCTGTGAATGTACAGCTCATATCTGGGTACATTCATGAATAATCTCCTGGGTACCAGCATTATATTATATTCTGTGAGGGGGTTGGAGTATCTTGTGCGCTCACACTTTTGTGGCGCATGTATTTATTTTCTTATTTGCCATTTTGATCTGAGTGCAGCCCTACTAGTTTGACAGAAGCCGATCATTCAACTGTCTTCTGATGAACAGGATTGCTGGAAAACCTTGATCAATCAGTGGCTGCAGTGCTCATCAGTGTATTCTGATAGCAGAGAGTCCCCACTGTCACAATACAGTAGCACAGCAGGAGGGATTCCTGCAGCCACATTGTTTCCAAACCACTTTTATTGTTCATACCCAGTGTTGCACTTCTGTACCCCTTCCCCTTTGGTGTTCCTGTTGAGTAGCTCCCCTGGTGCTGTTGAATACCTTTTCAGCTGTGAATATACAGCTCATATCTGGGTACATTCATTAATAATCTCCTGGGTACCAGCATTATCTTATGTTCTGTGAGGGGGTCGGAGTATCTTGTGCGCTCACACTTTTGTGGCGCATGTACTTATTTTCTTATTTGCCATTGGCACAGCTGCCAAGGAAGAAACAGCGTGCGTTTTTCTCAGTGAATGAAAACATTCCCAGATTGGGGGTGGAGAGGAGGGGCAACGACATCACAATCTTTGCCTTGCCCAGTCAGACAATAATTTATATTCAGTGAAAAAAAAACAAGGCGTACTTTTAATAGGAGGGATATATTAGGAAGCAAGTGAATATGTTGTCCCTGACGTAATAGCAGACAAAATGAGCAAGCATAAAGATTTGAGTGACTTTGACAAGTGTCAGATTGTAATGGCTAGATGAATGGGTCAGAGCAACTCCAAACCTGCAGTGACTTTTATGGGATGTTCCTGGTCCGCAGTGGTCAGGACCTACCAAAAGTGGTCCAAGCAATGAAAATCAAAGAACCAGCGACAGGGTTATGGGCAGCCAGGGCTTATTGAGGCACATAGGGAGCAAAGGCTGCCCTGTGCAGCCTGAGCCAACAGAAGAACTACTGTAGCTGAAATTGCTGAAAAAGATAATGCTGGTTCCAATGGAAAGGTGTCAGAATACACAGAGCATCTAAGTTGGTTGCATTGTCAATGTTGCTGACTTGTGTTCATAGCCAAAAGCACCTACAATGGCTACATGAACTCTAGGCTCCCCATTTTCTCTCTGTGCCATCATAGGAAGCTACTTCCTATGGGGGCACGTGTGCAGGCTCAATCTGGAGATCAGCTGTGTGGGCTCATTGAGTCATGCGGTGTGGCTCGGCCCCACCACCTGCTCCCTCCTCATCGGATTTGATTGACAGAGGCAGGAAGAATAGCTACCAATGCTGCCTCCATGTCCGCTGATGACAGAGGAGGAGAGAGAGAGTGAGCAGCGCTAGATTGAGATCAGGCATTTGGGGGAAATTGAACATAGGTTTTTTTTATCTTAATGCAGAAAATGCATTAAGGTAAAAAAAAAAAAACCTTAGCCTTTACAACCACTTTAAAATGATCTGCTACTAACGGCTTGGTGCTATATACCACAGCACACCTACAAGTCTAGTAGCATCTATACCTTGACAGGTTATGGTGGGTGATCATAATCTTATGGCTAATCAACTGCATACATATTATATCTTGAGTTCAGCTTTACTACACAAGACAAGTGTCTCAATTGTGAAAAGGCTGTCTCTCTCTCCCATTTCTCAAGAGTGCTTTACAAGTTATTTCCCTCTATGCTGTCAAGATAGACATGCAGAAGCTCAAAAGACGAAATATAGAAAATAGATGCAGGTTTACTGATATATATTTACATATGTGGGCAGATCTGGGCTATACACGGTCCCATTCTAGAACTTACATTATTTGATCCACATTAATGAAAATTGTTGTCAAACTTGAATCCCTTCCAATTTGAATTAGTATTTTTAGTAACAGTCATGTATGGGTACAAGCTGACATGGGAGCCTATACTGACCCTATATGGTACCTAAAAAGACAAATCCCAAGAGTAATACAAAACAGGTGTAAACAGCAAGTGCTAACAGTGGGTCACTGTTTTAGTCTTGTAACAAGTGCCGTGTCTCAGGTGCATGGAAGGCCTCCAGGCATGAATCTGACTGGAAGCCAATGGAAAGTAAAAGTCAATTAAGGCTCTTTTATGCGACAGTGTTAGCTTAATCACTCCAAACAGGGCAATGAGGAAAAGCAGCTTCCCAGTTGTTTGCTTTTTCTGTCATAACTAAATATCTATTGAATAAGTCATGATGACTTGACTTCTGTAAAAATAGTGTGATATACTGTTGTGATTTTTTTTTGTTTTATGTTTTTTTTAGATTTATTACTCTGCTGAAAAGTCTGGATGAAGGAAATTACCAAGATTAACATGGCTGACGTAATTTATTATAAAAAGCTGAAAAGAGACAGTAGGCCTCATATGTTTCAAGATATGACTGTCAACAGCCAACTGTACTCCTCCCTAGCAACCAATCAGATCAGTTCTCTGCCATTCAGCAGTACAGGTTTGAATTTGACTGCCAGCTGTAAAGAAACACAGTTCTTTTTAATAAATATTGTCTTTTGTAGTCCTTTTTATAAGACATAATGGGTGGAAGGAAGAAGTGTACATATGAATTAAACTATGCATTTTAACAACGCAGAAAAAAAGGAAAGCGGTTACCTCTGCTTTACAAAAACATAAAACATGCACACAGCTGCTAGCACCACTGTGAAAACCACCAAACACAGTACAACGCAAAAGTTCAAATACACTCACAGTGCAGCGCTCAAATCAATGACTTTACATAAAAATCAAATAATATACAAGTATCAATATATCAATCAATATACCTAGACAGCTGTCCACATGCATGAGAGAACATGTGTAGGACATCAAGAAAGGGTTCTTTTGGGGTATAGAAAGGTATAAGAGGCACTGGAGAGGGGGAAAGTTTATAAGGTAGCCGAGGAAGAAGGAATCCTGATGAATTTATAATTAGGGTTGCACCGATACCAATATTGGTGTCAATACTAAACATTTGCATGAGTACTCGTGAAAATGCGCTATGATACTTATGCTTAAGTACTCGCCGATACCGATTACATATTCCTTTGCAGTGCGACTTGAGCCCATACAAAATGAAAGAGCACAAATAGTACTGCAAAGAATCACATGTGATTTGCACTGGAATGCGGTGCAATTCTTGTCCGAATCACACATGGTTTCTCTGCAGGTGTGATTTGAGCAATTAATTTTGTAAAGGCAAAGGAATCAGTAATCGGTATCGGCAAGTACTTAAGCATAAGTATCGTTTGGGCTCCAACAGATTTATTAGTGATATATAATGTATCTACAATATTATTTATTTATACCTGTGACCCATAATATATATATTTTTTTAAATCAGAAAGTAGCGTTTATTAAAAGGTGAACTCGGAGCAAAATGTTTTCCCATGTAGTGGAGCTGTGCCCGCACAGCATGGATTAAATGTTCCTTTTTTTCTGAGAGAGAGGGGAGCGGAGACATACTTACCTAATCCTCCAATCCTCCCAGCATAAGACTGGTTCAGCACTCCCTGCGCTCCAGCCGTCTGTAATAGTGGAATGTTCCAGATGTCATCATGCACAGAGGAAGCTCCGTAGACCAGGAAAAGTCCACCGCTGGACTGTGGGGGAGCAGCATTTTCCAGAGAAACAAAGGATCGGGTGAGTATATGCTTTCTGCTCACCCCTAAAAATGTGCAGTTGACACATGCAGTGTGGGCACAGCCTCATTGCATTGAAGAAAAAAAAATTGCCCAGAGTTCAGCTTCAAACATTTAAACATACAGTCCAACATACAAACAGAAAAGATTCCAGTGTATGCAGACAACCACTTCGTAAATACAGTGCACAATCTGGTAAAAGATAAACCAATATTGACTCAGTGTACATAAGAGTGTTGTTGCTGGAAAGGGAGACAGCATGACTACCCGGTTTGTGCTTTAGTCAATTTAAAAACTACTAAATATAGAGGTGCAAGCTTAGCAAAATGGGTAAGGGGTGTTACAGCAACCTATGCAATACCAAATCAAGAGGCGGAAGACCCCCGGGGTGGCCAACCAGGCATCCCAGAGTTTCTCAAATTTCACTGGGCGTCCACTGTGGAGATAAATTAAACTATAATATGTTAATGTAACTCCCATAACCATTCCTCCAGGGTTGGAGGAAGTTCCGATTTCTAATAGTGAAGTATCAATTTGCAATCCTGAAACAACGCCTTGGTGACTGCCTCAATCAGATGTAACTGCAGTACGACATTATCAAGTATATCTAATATGCATTGTTTTGGGTCAAGCTATATGGTGGTTTGAAAAACAGAATTAAGAGTATCCACCACTGATGGCCAGTAGCAGAGTAACTTAGGACATCACCATAACATATGAATGAGATCCCCATGGTACCTTTACATTTGCTCTATATAGGTTCCTATCTTAGCCCTACAGCATGCGGTTTAACAGGAGTATACTGAACTTTTGAAAGGATATATAAAATAATTTAAAAATTAATGTTCCATATAATATTTTATATATGATTTTTGCCAGAATTTGTTTGATAAATGATTTTTGATATATTTTTAGAGATTGGTATTTAGGAAAAAAAAATATAGTGATTAGGATGATTTTATAATAAAAGATTTTAGTTTTAGGTTAATTTATATGATTTTATATAATGTCTGTGGATCTTGCTGATATACAGTAGTTTTATTAGTCGAATGTATATCAAAGAATTAGGAAGAAACAGAGTTTTGTACAGAGTGTTGATAGAGTGCTGCCAATGCCTTACCAACAATGTTTATCCATTATTAAAAGCGCCGGGGTCTTTTGTGGTTTGCTTACTACGGGAATGGGCGGCAGCTCAGAGTTTTAAGTGTGGTGTACTGTCAATCCAGCCTACTTTTGATAACGTCTGGAGGATGCAGCTTCTGACATCACCGTAGTCAGATTGCCATACTTGCAGCGGGGCTGTACGGCATATATCTCAGCCAGGGGCATAACTAGAAACTTCAAGTCCCTGGTGCAAGAAACCATGAAGGGCCCCCCGCTTTTTCTCCAAGCTTGGGGCCCTTTTCTCCTATTGCAGGGCACTTTGTTACAGTCCCGCAGCGGGACCCTTTCGCATGTTCTTCAGCGGGCCCCCTTCCTGCTGTCTTGGGTAGGGTTGCCACCTTTTCTTCAAATCAAACCAAAACACTTACATAGCGCCCCTTACATCAAACTCTGCAGAGCTCCTTACATCAGAGTTTGCAGAGAGCCCCATACATCAGAGACTGACAAATCTGCAGATCCCTCTTGTAACAGATTCTAGAGAATTTCCACTTACACGGTAAGGGGGATCTCTGTGGACTCTGGAATGTCAAGGGGAACCCTGATTTAGAGGTGGCTCTGATGTAAGGGGGAATGCTGTGGAATCTGGTATAAAGAGGAACTCTGATGTAAGGGGGGCTTTGGTAAGCAGAGACCCCGTTACATCAGAGTCCACAGAGCACCCCCTAAATCTGAGTTCCCCCTTACATTATTGTAAACTCAGAGGCAGAAGAGAGAAAGGGAGAAGGGGCCACTTCACTCACACACAGGGGATGAAGAGTGAGATCCCTCACCAACGATGGAGGTTTCCCTTTTCCTGAGGCCCAGCAATGCTGGGGACTGTGGGCAAGGCAGAAGCAGAAAGAGAGCAGGAGGAGGAGCAGCAGAACTAGCTCTCTTTCCTCTCCTGTCTGTGCGGGGGTGGGAGGAGATGGTTGGCAGTTGCGAGTGCAATTCTCTTGATATATATTATAATCTCCATTGAGCACTATGAGCGGTTCATCTCTTCTATGGGCTTATGCCACAATACTAAATTGACCTGTGAAAATGGAGAAAGCCTGCAGTACTAGGAGTTGAATTCTAAACATCTATACTAAGCAGGAGTCCTGAGGATAGTCACCATATTACTGAAAATCTTGTTTTGACCTCTGATTTTATGTTGAGGTCCATCAGGAAAGGTGAGAGTACACCTTATTGGGCATGGTAGTAGTTGGAGAAGAGCACATTTTTGAAATGTAGACCACCACATTGTACTTTATTGTATAAGATTGTGAAGAAAAGTGGACATTTATCAGGTTTACATTATGATTTCTATAGATTATATAATGTGTGTTTCACTTTTATTTCACTATTGGCATATTTTTTGTATTTTAGATAAATTTAAAAACAATATTGGTTGATATAATGCATATTAATTGATTTTTATGTAAAGTCATTGGTTTGAGCGCTGCACAAAGTATACATTCACAACACAGAGAAGGTACTTTCTATCATTACAACTAACAGTTAGTACAGTTACCGGATAGCAGGTGGATCCTTGGTTTCTGATACTTGCTCACTGGCCACGTCTGTGTCCAGTTTCTCCTCCTTTGCGTCTGGCTGTAAAAAAACAAACAAACAAGGCAGAACAAATCATATAAAACTGAAAAATGACAGTCAAACCTCATTTTAACATGTACTGTAAGTAATTTTTGTAATGTTTTTATTTTTATGTATTTACTAGGCCCACTAGGGTAGGGTAAGAGCACTGTCACCAAAATAAGAGGGCAAATTCAGAATTTAAAGCTATCACAAGAGCAAGAGGTGAGGTTAAATCTTCCAGTATGGAGAGATGTTTCAACAACAACTCTCTAAGGTGCGAAGTTTCCTCATATTGGGAAGATTTCGTCTCCGTTCACACTAGTGCGATTTCAGATTGTTTTCAATGGTGCCAGTTCATATAAATGCAACTCAGCATTGAACTACTTTGGTGCAATTTCAGTGCGATTTTGGCCCCATAGTATTTGCAACCACATAATCGCACTTAAAATTTATCACAATTGCAGCAGTGTGAACCTAGCCTTCATCTCAATTTCTGTTGCATCTCTGGGGCAGGAAGTAAATGGACACAGTTTGGGGTTAAAAAAAAAACAAAAAACAAACATACACATATAAAATAAATAAATTCCCTACACTATCCAAAACTATGAATTACAGCAGTTTTAAAAATGAGCTGGGTTAATTAAGTGTAATATGTATGACGCCATGTGGACTTCTTTCTTCTACTTACATTTGTCCTAAACACGGAGTACAGCTATTGTTATGCTCCCAGCGTTCTGACAGGAGAGATTTGGCTGTGTGACTGCCCACCCCTCCCCTCCGCTGTCTATTCACTGAAGGCTATGTATTTTGTGAATTGGTTCACATAATACAAAGCCTTCTGTGATTGGGCAAGAGGAGAAGTGGGGCAGGCAGAGTGGCTGCATACAGCTCCGTTGCTGTATCTGAGAACTGAGGATCTAGCATAGGTGCACCGGAAGTATAGTGATAGTTATACACCAGTGCTTAGTCAAAATGTGAATAGAAGATACAGGTCCACAAGGTGGCATACACTTTGTTTGATGTAACCCATTAGAAGCCAGCAGATTTTTAAAATTGCTGCAATTTCTGAAGTTCTTTAACCCTTTCATGCCAGCGTCTCTCGGCCCTTTAAGGGATTCTCATGACTGTCACAGCAGTCACATGATTGGAAAGGTCCCGACTGCAAGAAGAGACTGGGAACTTTTCATGGGACGCTGACACATGTGCTGGAAGCGCGCAGGGCGCATGCTCTCAGCACATGTTTGTTTACAATGGTATGCAAATATGCGGCTGCTCAGCGTCAAGGCCCAGCCACCAAGAGTCCGTGTGAAGAGATTAAAGGAGAAGTACAGCCAAAGCTCATTCAGAAGTTTGTTTTGCACTCCTGTGACCCGTTTTCAGCCGACAGCAGGGTCCAGGCTGGGGAAAGATCCCGACTTCAAAGTTGGGATCCACCCCAAAGACTGGAGTGGTAACTAGCTCAAAATCTACTGCTTCACTGCCTGTGCATGCACAGTATCATCCATTGGGCTTCATGCACACTGTGCTCATTTGGACGCCTTTTTCCTTACAAGAAAAAAGCAGCTTAGAAAATAGCCGTGTTTTTTGCAAGCATTTGTGCATGTTTGGCATTAATGCATTCAACTGGCCAGAATAATAATTTATACTGGTCATTAGAGTGCATCAAAACACATTTGTGCCTGTAAGTGCCTATGTGTGCATGGACACAATATTATTATTATACATGATTTATATAGCGCCAACAGTTTGCTCAGCACTTTACAATATAAAAGGAGACAATACAGCAACTATACAGTTCAATAAAAGAGGATTAGGCTCCTTGGAGCTTACAATCTAAGAGGGAGGTGCTGGTGGTACAAAAGGTTATAAAACTGTGGGGGATGGACTGATAACAGAAATAGACGATTCGGTTATTAGCTGAAGGCAGGATAGGCTTCCCTCAAGAAATGGGTTTTCAGAGATCGCCTAAAAGTGGGCAGAGTAGGCGATAGACGGATAGATTGGGGTAGAGCGTTCCAGAGGATGGGGAGGCTCTGGAGAGGTCCTGATAATGTTTTGAATTTTATTCATTGGGCAATGGGAAGCCAGTGAAGGGATTGGCAGAGAGGGATGGCAGATATGGAATGGTTTGTAAGGTGGATAAGTCTGGCAGCAGAATTCATGATAGACTGAAGAGGGGATAGCATGCGATTAGGTAGGTCAATGAGGAGGGAGTTACAATAGTCAAGGCAAGAGATAACAAGGGAGTGAATAAGTTGCTTAGTGGCTTCAGTGGTTAAAAACAGGAGTATCTTGGAGATGTTGCGGAGGAGAAGATTTGGACAGTGATTGGATTTGGGGCTGAAAGGACAGATGGGAGTCTAGGATTACACCTAGTACCCTGGGATGAGGAGAGGGACTGACGGTTGTATTATTGATCTTGATGGAGAAGTCAGGGGAGGGGGCACGGGCTGGAGGGAATAGTATGAGCTCCGTTTTAGAAAGATTTAGTTTGAGGAAGTGCAATGACATCCATGCCGATATGTCACTTAGTAGGTTAGTATTGCGCGAGGAGACTGAAGGGGTGAGGTGAAAAGAAAGATAGATTTGTGTGTCATCAGCATAGAGATGGTACTTGAAGCCATGGGAGTTTATCAAGTGACCAAGGGAGGAGGTGTAGATTGAGATGAGAAGGGGTCTGAGCACAGAACCTTGAGGGAACCCTACAGAAAGTGGAAGTGGAGCGGAGGAGACAGTTATAGGTAACACTGAAGGAGCGCTGTGATATGCACGAGGAGAACCAGGAGAGAGCCGAGTCTCGGGGGCCAAGTGGAGGTTTTTTTTTTGGAGGAGGGGATGGTCAACAGTATCAAAAGCCACAGAGAGGTCAAGAAGTAAGAGTATGGAGTAGTAGCCATTGGTTCTAGTAGTAGCTAACATAGAAGGGCATTTAGAAGCAGGGAAAAAAAGAAAGCATTAAACTCATGTGAAACAGGCTTATTTTAGCTGCAGTGTGTATGAGGCTTCAGACTTTAACTGGATGTTGCTCCAACAGAATATGTGCGTCCCACTCAATTCTATGGGACAAATCTTCAGGGATGTGAGCAGTTCTGCACTAGATTTTGCCAGCCAGGAAGTAATAAATGCAAGAGGTCTTCATTGTCAGGGGAAAATAAGCAAAATAAGCACCTGGGTGGGAAGAAAGTTTCAGCGGTGAAAAATTTTGGGAACTATAGAATTGTGGTTGGGGGGGGGGGGGGGGGATTACTTAGAGTGACACTAAAGGCTTCCCCTAAACAAAAATAAAAAAATGTTTGTACTTGCCTGCTTTGTGCAAGGATATTGCACAGCGGTCCATTACTACTTGTTCTGGTGCCCCCTGCTGGGTGCTCTTTGCTTCTCCTCTCCTGAGCGTGACCCCCATTAGCAAGCCATGTGCTATAGGGTCACACAAATGATGGCTTGCTCTGGAGCTGGGCTGTGTGCATCCACAGATACGCACAGCGCGAGTCAGCCACACCTCCCACATCACTGGATTTCACTAACAGCAGCAGGAGCCATTGGCCAGCTGTTCCGCAGCACTGGATTGATTGAAAGACGGGCTCAGGTAAGTATTTAGGAAGGAGGGTAAAGAAAAAGCAAGTGTAAGGTTTTTTTTGTACCCTAATGCAAGTAATGCATTAAGGCAAAAAACCTTTCGACTTTAGAACCACATTAATGATGAATACACTTTATGTAAAAGCCTACTTTTTAAAATGTTTCTCATACGTGTCATTTTTCACAAGAAGGGGTTCAATTATTAGTGTACATTATTCAGCTCAGAAAGCAACACTGACTTACCTGTTTAACGCCAGAACCACCATCTTTTTTTCGCCAGAACCACCATCTTCCAGATTTCTTTGGCATCTTTTCTTTCATCCAGGACTCAATGGTATTCTAAAAACAAAACTAATATGTGATGTTGAAGAAACAAAAGGTGCAATAATGCCAAAAGTGTCAAAAATCACAGATCGCAAAAATTAAAAACAAGACACTAACCTTGGGTAAGTTTTTTTGAAATACTTGCAAACTCAGGATCATCGGTGCTGCCAGTACCCAGTTATAGTACCTGCAAAACAGTAAGGTTATCACAGTACACATAATATTAGTTAGTTCATTCACACACACACACACACACACACGCAGACAAAAATTAAATTACATATCAGTTACAATGAAATTCGACACCAGTCCATCCAGATCAACCTGTGTGTGGGTGTGTGTGTATTATGTATGTCTTTACCACTTCCCTTATCCATGTATATTGTGCTCAATAAGATGCCCATCTAAGAGTTTTTTTTTTAAATTAGCAACATTTCCCACTGCAACCACCAATTGTGGAAGAGACTTCCATATCCTTATAGCTCTAACTAGCCGCTTCTGTGCTGCCCTATAGCAGAAATACCGCTACAGGGCAGCATGGGTGCGCAAAATCACGTATATATACACGTGATTTCGCAGTTCCAGGTAGGGGCTGCACGCGCGCCCTACCAGCGCCGCCATAGCTGTCAATCACCGGGTCCTGGACGGTGATTTCTCAGTGGTACCCGGTGATCTGTGAGCATCTCCAAAGGGGAAGAGACCTGTGTATAAACACAGATCTCTCTCCTGTCAGCTCCTGCACACTGCTTTGTATGGCTCTGTAAAACAGGACTGGTCCTAGGCCAGAGCCCTGAGCCACCCCTCTTAACTGCAGACCATTCAGAAGATATGTTATTTATCAACACCCTCTGGATGCACCCCTGTAACTAGCTCTCTATCCAGGTACATACACTATTGTCAATGTCAACAGCCCTCAATTTGTGGAAGCATGTATGGGGTACCGTGTCAAACTGACGATAAAACTCTGGCAGAACATCAGGAGCCAACAGAAGCACCAAATTTAAAAACAAAAAAAACAAGGGCTAGATATCATCTGGTTCCGAGGCTTTTGAGAGAAACATTATGACCGCTTCTCTTTATATTTCCAATTTTAGCATAATTTCCAGTCATATATAAAAATGCCATCAAATCCAGTTATCCTTGAAATAATTAGGCCTCATACTTAAGCGCACCCCCGTCTGAGGGCTGTGTTTTCCCTGCACAGGAACTCCATACATTGCCGGAAGGCAGTCCTATTCATGTCGTGTGCACCCAGAAGAGCCGACAGCTGTCAGGAAGCAACATGGCAGCACAAGACCAGTGCAGCGAAGAGAATCCCAGCAGATCAACGATGGATATCTAGCTAGGGGAGTATCCTTACTGTGCAGAACACAGTATCAGGTAAGCAGGGGGGAAAATATTAGGGGGGGGGGGATATTGGGGGTTAGAGGCAGAAGTTCCTCTAAGTGTGAGTGAATTAGGACTTAAATGTCCTTTGACATGCAACTAACATAAGTACCCAAATCTCCTTTGATATCAGCCTCTTTTTTTTTCCTCTGCACAGTGGCATTCAGACCAGATTTGGGAGGATCAGCACTTTGAGCCAAACACAGCTCTACTGTATTGCAACATGCTATCAATCTTATGACCTAATTAGTGTGTTTTTTTATTTTAGCCATCATGCACACCAGACGTGTTGATACCGCTAGTAACGTTAGCTGTGTAAAGGCACATTAAAAACGTGAGTTTTTCAGCCTTTTTGCATTAGCATTTAGCCGCGATTAGCGGTGTTTTCCCACGGTTTTACTCATTTGAGTTTTTTTTTTTAACCAAAAAAAAATATTTTTTTTTTTAGTCATAAAACCATCCAAAAACGCCGGTTTGCGGTGTTTTAGCACATTTTTCAGCATTAGAGTGTTTTTACAGCTAAAAAACTCCTCTAGAAGCCCACTAGTTCTGGATTTTTTTCCAGCCAAAAAACATTGATTACAGTCTATGTGTTTATGGACACATAGAATAACATGCTGGGGAGTTTACTAGCTGTAGAAAAAAAACCTCAAAAGCCAAAAACAGCAGCTGTAAAAACGTCCAGTGTGCATGAGGGTTTATTGTCCAAATTGGAGAGTGGGGTGGCCATGGTTTAACAATAGTGGAGTCTGTAGAGAGGTCCAGGATTTGGCCATGCTGTCTAACAGGAGTGTCTGGATCAGCCTCTCTCAACCAGGGTGCCCAGGAACCCTGGGGTGCCTTAAGGTTTCTTCAGGGGTGCCTTGGCAAAATGTCTAAAAATTGGTAAAAAGTTCTATGCAAGCCAGAGGGTGGAACAATCCTGCATTTTAGTTACACAAAGCCATAGGTTTTCATTGTGCATTATTACGACCAGTGTCCTGACAACCAATGACATCATCAGTTGATGAGGATGTCAGCTGCCTGCACAGCATCCTAGTTTCACCCTCCCCTACCCCTCTCTATCATTGCTGGGGTCACATTAGCTCACTGATGTATAAAAACTGAGGGAGAAGAGAAACATAGGAATACTAGACAGTGTGCAAAAGTGTATTTGCTTTAGAAGAATAAATCACCTCTAATGTTGGGTGTCCTACATGTGTGGATGGTGCTGCATTATAAAAAAATGTTGGAAGAGTTTTCACATTTTAGAATGGGGTGCTTCGAGCCTGTCCATAATTTTAAAGGGTGCCTTGACTGAAAAAAGTTTGAGAAACACTGGTCTGGATTATAAGTATGACTGAAAAACATTGCAAATGCTTTGGCAGGTAAACCCATTCAAACAGGTATTTGCGTATTTAGTTGCTGGCCTGGAGTTTTGTTTTAGATTTGTGCCTTTGCTGATGTTACTTGTAATATGAAGTAAAAATCACCAGTAATTCAAACATAAACTGTACACGTGGCTTCAAAACACACCACACATGTAGTCTGTACAAGGAAAATTGCTAACAGGCACACAGTAACACATGGTAAAGATTCTCATCTTTACCCCTTGCTTGTTGCTGCTGATTTGCCCCCCACAGGAACGAAATCTCAGACTACAATATGTGCAATAATGAAACCCAAAGAAGCAACTGACTGAGCAGGCCATGGTTAATAACCATCAACTATACAGGCAACCACAACAGGAGTCAGACAAGCCTGGGCCATGGTGGTTTACTGTGTAATAATACCTGTTATAGATCCTCACAACTAAATTAGGATTGTCGATTATTCCTGGATTTTCTGCAAACTGTTGATATGTAATAAGGTGTTCCTTGAATTTCTCTAGAAACAAACAAAAAAATTAGTTTCGATAAAAAAAGACTAAGAGACCTCATATTTAAAGCTCAACTCCAACCATTAAGTTTTGGATAGAGTGGAATAACATTTTTTATCACGTTTTTATGCTCATCTGAAAAGATTGTCCCTCACTTCCTTTCCCTTATAATACTAATAAATAGTCTGAATGTGTGGTTGTCAAAAGAAGAGAAAGGCACAGCGCAAGGCTCCATGTACACGGGACACTTCTGAACGATGGAAACGAACTGCTGAAAAACGTAGGTTAAAAAACGTCTGTTTAGCCGCGTTTGCATACTGCGTTTAGGAGCGTCTGCGTATAGAAGAGTATAGGAGACCTTCCAAAATGCCCAGAATGCACTGAGAACAGTAAAAAATTACTATTTCAGACATTTTGAGAGAAATAGAGAGAGTAGTATTTGTTGAGATTAGCTGTCTTTTTTTTTTTTTTATTGTTGTGGTGTTTGGATGTGTTCCAGCTCATTTATGTGCAGAAAATATTGCAGCATTGTCTAACAAATTTTCTTTCATGCGAAACCTCAAAGTATGGTGTACCAGGTCCATTTGAGTACCGGAAAAAATGATTTGCATGCATTTTTCATGATGAAAAAAGGCTCTGGACAGCATCTGGAAATGGAAAGGTTAAAAAAAAAAAAAATTTCCAAACGCAAATGCTTATAAATGCAGTTAGCTGCGTTTACAAGAGTTTGAAACGCTGATAAAAATCTATCCCTGAACGCAAGTTTGGTGCATTCAAAAAAACAACTGTAAACGACAGTGTACATGGACACATAGGAAAACATTAGGGAGAGTTCAGGGGCTGCTGAAAAAAAAAATGCAGAAAAGCTCCTAAATGTGAGTTTATCAGCTGCAGTGTACATGGAGCCCCAAAAAAAAACAAAAAAAACAAAAACCGCACACACAAAAAAAAAAGAAAAAAAAAAAACAACATTGTGAGAAATTCTAACCCCTTTCTCTTAATTATTGTCCTGACATAACACATATACAGGAGTATAGAGGACGTACAAGAGCGCAATAACCTGTGGAAACCAATCTGGAATCATTTAACAGAGTTTACTGCAGGTATCCAAAATCCGATGAGTTACTGCATTCTGTACTCACTACTTCTTGAATTGCTTTTTTTTCCCCGTTTTAAGTAAAACATACAACATGTAATAAGGAAACTGCTACAGATTTTGACCAGTAAAATCAACACTTCGTGACATTACCCCTGTGCAGAAGGGAGAGTCTAAATGATGGGCTGAGGCCTAAATCTTTGTACAGCTGGAGGCTGCTTATTATAGAACTTCTACATTTTAGATTAGCTAAGCTGCAGCAAACAGCATACTTTGTTAGAAAAATTCTATTATGTCATCTGGTCCCTGTGAGGTGTCTGTTCCACTAAGAGGCAGCATATGTCTACTAATCAGTAACATGGCATAAGGGAAAACAGCTTTCAGGAAGCAAATGAAAGACAAGTTTATCTGCCACTCTAAAAATTGCTAATGAATAAACTTCTGTAATGGGGCTGTTGTTGGGGAAAAGTGCCAGTAAAATTCACCTTTAGAGATCTCTCCATTCTCAGTTAGCCCTCCACACAGAGAGAGCGTGACATCTGGTAAGTCCATGGCTGAATCAGAGAGGCATTCTGTACCACTATCCGCAGCAGCGCTACCCACAGACTGGGGGGATTGGGAGCCTGAGAGCTGGTCTGATTCCATCCACTGCCTTGAACCTGGATCGGATTCGCTGTAATACAAGTATATTATTTCAGTGTAAATACAAATAGGACAAAACAAACGCTGCTCCAGGTGATTAGTGTGAAACGAGCCAGCACAGTGGCTAAGTGGTTAGCACTTCTGCCTGGCAGCACTAGGGTTGTTGATTCGAATCCCAACCACAGCACAACCTGCCTGGAGTTTAAATGTTCTCCCTGTGACTGCGTGGGTTTCCTCCGGGTACTATGGTTTACTCCCACACTCCAAAGACATGCTGGTAGGCTAACTGGATCCTGTCTAAATTGGTCCTAGTATGTGTATGTATGAATGTGAGTTAGGGACCTTAGATTGTATGCCCCTTGAGGATTAGAGACTGATGTGAATGTAGAATATATATATATAAAGCGCTGCGTAAACTGACAGCACTATATAAGTACCTGAAATAAATAACCATCCACTAGCCAAATTATATGAAGGTGCATGCACAGCTTGTTTGTAGGACTACAAATAGGAAAGACCGTATCAGGAACACCAAAGATTAACACGTTTCACGCAAAAAACTAGCGCTTACTAACCATAAGCACGAGTTGTTAGTGTGAAACGCGTTAACCTTTGATGTTCCCAATACTGTCTGTGATGCTGATTTTACTTTCACAGTAAAGATTGAAGAGTGCAGCGGATTCCAGATGTCTTTCCTATTTGTTAATACAAATAGCATCATACTTCTCATCAATGTAAACGTGAATGAACATACTACAGTGATTACTGAACGTACATTAAATGTAACAATGCTGCTGTCACTACAAGTCCATAAAAGGATAAGTGCTCTTTAAAGGGGAAATTCACCTTTGAATTGTTAAATAAGTTTTAATGATCCTTGTACTTGTCTAAATGAATCAGTCCAAATTCCAATTCTATCTGCGCTTTAGCTCAGCCTGTGAAACCACAATGTGTTTTCAGCAACACCAAAATCCCCATGGAGTCACTCACACTCATCCTCCCATCCACATCTTTGATTGACAGGTAAGGGCACACAGTAAGCACATTCACAATGTTCCCAGCAATCTCAAACTCGGCAACATAGATCCAAACTGTTCTAGCACACTCCCTGGTTTTGGACCTCACTGAACCATGCAGAAAGAATACATTTGCGCCCATGGACTGAGCAGTGCATGTTCGTTTTAACAGGATGGCATGGTTTACAGGGGAAGTCTTTGATGTTATTGACCCATCTGTGTATGAGTGAATGCAGAGGAGGATCACGTGCAGGATTTGAGCAGTGAATAGCTAAGAGCTATAAAAAGCTCTGCTCTTTGCAAATGTGGCTGGTTTCTTTTTATCTATATGAACATTCAAAAGTTTGTTATTTACTTTGCAGGTTGTGGTAGTGAATTTCAACTTTAAAAGATGTATGTTGTATGCACCCACATAGGGGTTGGTAAAGGCACCAACTTTCTTGGCCTTATTCACACCCCTATGTTTGAGAAAAACCTGTGTTTTGATACATATTTAAGCATCCTGATGCAAAATGCAAAAAAATGTGCATCAAAAGACTCGTGAACGCATGCATAAGGTGGGGTCTTTTGTTTCATTAGCAAAACAGGAATCACATGACAATTTGTCAGCACAGAACACATACATCCAGACTGAGTAAAAATGGATTAGAATATTTATGCACAAGTACATATGTAATTTATTTGTCTATAGGATATTATGAATATACACCGATAAACCATAACTTTATGTCCACTGACCGGCTAGGTGAATAACATTGAGTATCTTGTTACAATGTTATCTAAAAGTCAGTGGGATATATTAGAGAGTAAGTACCGGTAAACATGTTGTTCCTGACGTTGATGTGTTGAGAACAGAAAAGATGGACATTGCAGTTTGTAGCGAATGGAGCTGCGTAGCTGCACACTGGTCAGGGTGCCCATGCTGACCCATGTCCACAGCAAAAAGCATTTACAATGGGCATGTGAGTATCAGTACTGGATCAAGGAGCAATGAAATAACGTGGCATGGTCTGATGAGTCGCATTTTCTTTACCATCCTTTGGTTTGCCAGGTGCATTTGCGTCTCCTACTGAGGGAAGAGATGACACCAGGATGCACTAAGGGGAGAATGCAAGCCAACACAGCCAATGTGATGCTTCGAGCAATGTTCTGCTGGGAAACATTGGGTCCTGCTATTCATGTGAAGGCAGTAGCCTGTTTCAGCAGGATAATGTGCCCTGCCACACTGTAAAAATGGTTCAAGAATGGTTGAAGAACACAATGAGTTTAAGGTATTGACTTGGCGTCCACATTCTCCAGATTCCAATCCATTCAAGCATTTGCAAAAGTAAGTCTGACCCATGGAAGCCCCACCTCGCAACTTACAGGACTTCAAAGATCTGCTACTGACAGCTTGGTGCAAAATACCACAGCAAACCTTCAGAGGTCTAGTGGCATCCATGCCTCAATGGGTCAGGACTGTTTTGGTGGCAAAAGGGGCCGTTTTGAGGTTAAAGAGGGACCTACTCAATATTAGGTGGATGGTTATAAAGTTATGGCTGATCAGTTTATACATTTTTTTTAATCTGAGTAAATTGCATCATCCTACAGGCTATTTTTTTTAAAAGTGTGAGAATGCATTTATCTTTCATACATCTTTGTTTTGACAGTAAGTTTGCGCTGTTATTAAATGGCTGGGAAACTATTTCTGCTGTCGTTTATGTGGAAATGATGGAAACCAGAACGGCATTAATACTTGACATTTGCACTTCATTTATAAAGCAGCATGCAAAGGGGTGGTAAAATTGCACATATTATGCTAAATCAAAAAAAAAAAGAAAAGAAAAAAAACAAACCCTCATGTGGTATGCAAAAAGTTTCTGTAACAGTGGAAGTAATACAAACCATATTGGTAAATATCTTGGCAAATATTTCCCATACATGCCTATCTACAAACATACAGTATATAATGGAGAAAATAATTATTTGATCCCCTGCAGATTATGTAAGTTTGCCCGCTTACAAAGAAATTAAGGGTCTATAATTTTTTTCATAGGTGAATTTTAAATGATAGAGACAAAAAATCAACCAAAAATCCAGAAAAAAAAAAAACACATGATACACATGTTATAAATTGAGATGCAGTTCAGTGACTAAAATAAGCAGTTGATCCCCCAAAAAAACATGACTTAGTACTTGGTGGAGAAACCCTTGTTGGCAAGCAGTGAGGTAAGACGTTTCTTGTAGTTGGTTATCAGGTTTGCACACATCTTAGGAGGGATTTTGGTCCACTCTTCTTTACAGATCTTCTCTACATCCTGAAGGTTTCTTGGTTGTTGCTTGGCAACTTGAAGTTTCAGCTCCTTCCATACATTTTCTATAGAATGAAGGTCTGGAGACTGGCTAGGCCAGTCCATGACTTTAATGTGCTTCTTCTTGAGCCACTCCTTTGTTGCCTTGGCTGTAGTTTTTTGGTCATTGTTATGCTGAAAGACCCATCCACGACCCATCTTTAGTGTTCTGGCTGAAGGAAAAAGGGTCTCATCTAAGATTTTACAATACATGGCCCCGTCCATTGGCCCTCAGTGTGGCAAAGGCGGCCTGTACCTTTAACAGACAAACCACCCCAAAGCATGTTTCCACCTCCGTGCTTGACTATAGGGATGGTGTTCTTAGGGTCATGGTCAGCATTTTTCTTCCTCCAAATATGGCAAGTCGTGTTAATGCCAGAAAGATCAATTTTCGTCTCATCTGACCACAGCACTTTCTCCCAATCCTTCTTTGCATGTGCCTTCTTGAGGAGGGAGACCTTTCAGGTGATGCAGATTTCAATCCATGGCGGCATATCATGTTACCAATGGTTTGTTTGGTGACTGAGGTCCCAACTGCCTTGAAATCATTCAAAATCTCCTCCTGTGTAGTTCTGGGATGATCCCTCACTTTTCTCTTAATTATCCTTACCCCATAAGGCAAAATCTTGCATGGAGCTCCAGACCAGGGCAATTGATGGTCATTTTGTATTTCTTTCATTTGCGAATAATTGCTCCAACAGTTGTCTCCTTCTCACCAAGCTTTTTGATGATGGTCTTGTAGCCCATTCCAGTCTTGTGCAGGTCTATAATCTTGTCCCTGACATCCTTTGACAGCTCTTTGGTGTTGCCCATGGTGGTGAGGTTTGAATGGAAGAAAGATTCTGTGGATAGGTGCCTTTTAAACACATAAGGAGTTGTCATTAGGAGCACCTTCTTAAATTGACAGGACTAATCTGTGTAACACATGATCGCATAGCCAGTCTGTGGGAGCCAGAATTATTGTTGGCTGGCAGGGGATCAATTCTTATTTTGCTCACTGAACTGCAACTGAATTTACAACATTTGTATCATTTTGTATTGTTTTTTTTCTGGATTTTTGATCAATATATTGTCTCTATCAATTAAAATACACCTATCTTAAAAATTATAGACTTCATTTCTTTGTAAGTGGGCAAACTTTCCATATCTGCAGGGGATCAAATAATTATTTTCAACGCTGTACTTACACATCTCCCTGATCCTTATTTCATTGGGCTCATATTGATGCATTTCGCACAGAAATAGAACTATACCTTTTAGGAAAATAAAGTGCTGCCACTTCAGGCTCCAAAACATTCAAGTCGTCCAGATAAATATCACCTGGGCCCTGATGCTGGCTTCTCTTCCTCACTCCTTTGTGGAAAAAACAAATGTAAATAAGAGAATGATTTCATTTAACTCCCACAGTATCACAGCAAGATGAAGGATCAGCCAAGCAACTTTACAGGTGTGTTTATAACTAACCCCAGGGGCGTGGTGAAATGCCTCAGGGGGTGTGGCCATTGGTAGCTAAGGCCGCTTTTTACATTCAGCCCACACTGAGCTGTTGGTGTGTGGGGTTTCCACATTGTTTTACCGTCATGACTTCTGGATGAACCTGTTCACACCATCACCCCTTTATGTAGTGGATCATTACTGATGTTGGGAGTGGTGCTCAAAGAAGTTTATACCAGGCAACAGCAAATACGTTTGCAATGAATATATCATGTTTGTTTTATATATAAATCTATTTATCCTGTTCAGAACTAAAATACTATGTGCAAATATCTCATGTTTACCACATTCAGCTGAAAGGTGACAAGCTTCAAAACAAGATCAATAGTTTTCTTTCACTGGCAATGAGATGAGACTAGAGCGAATTATGGATCGTGCTCATGCACATGGGCATACAATAATCTGTATTCATATCTAATTTCTACACATCTGAAGGCAGCACTATTGTATCCTCTGGCCTCATACAGACAAGTCAGTTTTGGTCCACATCATAATATATGATTGACATCCTTCATAAGTGAATTTGACGCTGTACGCATGTAAATGTTTGTGCATGTAAACATGTGTCTAGTGTACATGGATCCTACTGCACAGAGCCAACAAATCAGCAATAGGTAATTAGCAGCGGCGACCAACAGCGCACATTTGGGCTGTAAGCATGTAAACGAAGCACAACATTACATGCGTACATCACATGGCCAAGTTTTTATGCAGGAACTTGATGCAAGCAAGGTCATTCGTAAAGTTGTACATTCTGTGTGCATGAGATCTAAAGTTAAATATATCCCATATTAACATTGTAAACAAAGGATTAAAATAAGATGCAGAGGATTAGGTGAAATCTTAGACTAGGTGCTGTATTTAAAAGTGAACCCATACAAGAAAAGGTGCCGCTCCAGGCTCTGGCAGGTCTTCGTCTGCTGTCAGCCACTGGGAGTGCAGGCATGGAAAGCACTGGTCTAGGCTCCCTAAATACCAATAAGGAAAGAAATTATGTTCCGAAAGCCACACATCACACAAAACCAGTGTAAGAAGAGCAGCCTTAGCCTAGACTCTGTCCAGGCCATGCCCCCTGGGGCTTTTCGCGCCGCTCACAGGGCTAAGTCACAGGGATAAGGATTCCCCTATCTGTGGAATCCTTCTCTCCACCACTAAGCCCGATGGGCGGGATGAAACATGTCAGAGGCATGGCCTGGATAGAGTTCAGGCTGAGAATGCTCTTGCTTCCTACACAAGTATTTTTTGTGATGTGCGGCTTTCAGGACTTTCTTTCTTTCCTTAATGTTGCATTTCAAGGTCATCTTTAATTCTAAGGATGTGTGCCCAGAACTTTCCCCTTCTCTTGTACAGGGAAAAAAAAAAAAAAGTACAGCAGGCCAGTTGGATTACAGCAGTCCCAATGCGCCAATCATGGTGTATCGCACACAATGACAGTTCAATAACGTCTACTGGATGCAGCACGGTGCGAGGAGGTAGCTTGTCCCGCATTGTGCTACACTAAAAAAAAAAGATACTGCAAGCTGTACTTTTTTTTTAGCACATACCACCACAACATGGTGGTGTAAAATGCCAGGTAGGAGGCAAGGCATTTTGCCTTGCCTTGCAGTAGGACTGCGCAGGAACAGCAGACCCAACACAGTTCTACTTCACCCGATGTGACTATGTCCTAAAGGGATTCATTTATTACAGATTAATGGAGGCTGCCATTGCTTAACTCTCTTCTTGAAAACAGCTGTCATTCTAAAATTTTGATTTTAGGGCTGTTAGAGCCACTGACGCAAAACAAGTATAGAGATAAGTAGTTCTGACACTTTGTTGACACTAATTTACAACATGTTTGTCTGGGACGTACTATAGTTTAAACTCAGTCCACATTTACAGAAAGACCAACAATGGCAGCACCTATTCTTCTTTCATAATGCAGTTCACTTTAAACCCTGGATATCCACTTAAAGGTAAAGTTCACCTATGGAATGTGTTACATGTTCCACCCATTTTTAGGGTGGAACATGTAAAATGTTCCAGCTGCTCAGCGATCCGCTGCCTCTGTGTGAGAGCAGTACGGGGAGAAGTTCCCTGAACCAGCTGTGACTTTTTGAAAAAAGAACGCAGCAGTATCATTTATTCACAGAGTTCTGTGAGCAGGAAACTACAACTACCAACAGACTTTGCGGCTGTCGGCTTTAAGTTCTCAATGAACTACTACGGCGCTGTTGAGTTCATTGCTTCTTCCTGTCAGCGTGAAACTGCCTTCCCATAAGATGTACAGGCAGACAGCTTAGACTGACAGTCTGTAGGAGTCCTGCATGGCACCAGCGATCTGCTGATCGCTGGTGCTATACTTTCCAGTCTCTTAAAAAAATAAATAGTAAATGCACATTTTTATCTACGTGCAATAAAATATGTGCATTTTTTTTTTTTTTTTTTTTTTTAAAAGTAAACTTATTCTTTAAATTAAAATATAATTCTATATTATTTGACTGCTTATATTTGTCTAATATTGGGAAGAAAAGTCTCTAGACATCACAAAATTTCAGAAATGTCTGATATGGGTTAGTTCAATATGTACCTTTCTTCTTAGTTGGAGAGTCTGTTTTTAAGGAAGGCTTCATATCTGACACAATATCAGCAGTCTCCTGGGGGAGGAGGTCTTCTGGTGCAGAAGGAGAGGTCGGGGTGGTTTCATCAGTTGTTAACTGGTCTGGATCTATCTGAACACTGATGGAGTGAGGTCGTGGCTCTGGTTTAAGAACTGTGCAAACAGAGTCCTCAGTGGATGAATCCTCAGTTGTGCCCGACAAGGCCTCAGAACTGATCACCCTAAAGTGCGTGTTCTCAGAAGGAGTAATTGTGGCTGTCCGTAAGTGCTCTATTCTTTCCTTTTTGCAAGCCTTAAAAGATATACATTTTGTTAGAAATCAAAGCATTGCTGTCAAAGAAACAGGTGGCTATGAAATTACTAGATGCAACCCATGCAAGTTAAATGGTATGGATGAAATAATTTACACTGTATTGTGCTCAGGCAGCTGCTGCACCTGTGGCTGCCTGAATACATGAACAGTGACTGCATCTGACTGGAAACAGTCACGGTTCAACTAATATTTTTCCATCCAGCTCAGACAGTTTTTAATAGACTTTTGTGAGATAGGTGGTTGAGACAAGACACACATAGCTTGCATTTTGGCCGATTAGGCAGGAAATGGTCAAAATTCAGCCTGGGAACGGTTACCTTAAAGTGGTTGTAAACCTTTACATATAAGTCAGTGAAGTGACTAACCTCAGGTGATACACAAAAATGAAACAAATCCTCCTATACAAGTTTTACCTGTTTATTTGCAGCTCTCTCTCTTCTACATCCATTCAAAGTCCAGAATTTATACAGCTAATCTGAGCTTTCAAAAAAAAGTAGGAGGGGCTGCACTGCAGAGCTCACTGAGGACAGCTCTGAGAGCAGGAAGGAAGGAAGGAAGGAACAATACCCCATCCTTCACACAGGAACATAGCTGAGGCTGTCAATAATAGGCTGTGTGCTGGAGCTCCTTCCCCTGTCACCTTTTTTCTCTTGGTGTCTGGAAAACTTGTCAGAAATGACTCATGCTAATAACAGAGTAATGAAGCAGCAGACAGAAATTACACTTAGTGCTCTCGATTGAGACCAGTACACACTATAGAGGGATATGCAGCGTTCATATTTCACGTCTGGAGTGTACAACCACTTCAATTAAGGCCTCTGAATTACCTCACCATTCTTAATGAGAGTGCATGACAAAGGGCTAAATGGCCTTTATTGCAGTTTAAGAGATTGAGAGAGTAAACAAATGTTTGGCACTAAAGTAGTGTAGGCATGCAAGACGTGTAATATCTGTCCATTATTAAAGTCATACAATGTCCTTATCTACCACTATGAAGCTTGTAAAGACAACATGCTGTACCTTGGCAGACTCTGGAAAGCCTCCCCACGTCCACTCCATCTGAGGTTCTGTTCTGAGCATATTCTCTGAAGATTTAACTTCTAGCTCTGAATCACTCTTTGGACCCATAGACTGCGAAAAACCACTGAGAACAAAGTAAAGCAATGTTTCTCAATCAAGAACACTTAGCGTACGTTCACCCTAGAAAATAATTCTGCATATTCTGAATAATAGCCTGTTCTTGGTCTAATGCACGTTTCAAATTGTTCTCTTTAATAAGCTAGTAAAACGGCTTTGTGTAGAATCATTTGAATTTGCACTCTGAGTTCAGATGTATAGCTTTTGAAACATCTAATAGGTCTGGTAGTCCGTGGAGGCAAGAAACAAATGCTGATGCATTTTCCATTTTTTGGTTGACAATGGAAACAGTTTCCCAAAGTGCTTAGTGACTGATAAGCAGTTTTCCTGAACTCTACTAGTGAGTTCTACTTCAGTTAATAAATAGGAGGCAATACATTACATAAAGATTAAAAAACATTCAAATCATTATTATTAGATGTAAACAAACTACAATAATGCACTCATACAGTCTTGCAAAGTCCAGAAAAAAACATCTGAATATAACTTTCATCTGTCTGCAGCAAGCTGAAATACAATTGCTCACTCTTGGTTGCTGCACTTTGAATAGATGTGGCGCTACCTACCTAAATATACTTGTGCATGAAGAATGAATTGAATTAGGCTAGCATACAGTAAGCAGTATGGCCTTCTTTGCCATCTGATCAAAGTCCTGCTGGGAGTCTGATGGTTTGAATCTCTGAACTCTACAATCTGGTGGTTGGATGCCCCCAACATCATCAATACAGGGGATATACAACAGCCATACAATCTACAAAAGTGGTAAAGCTGCCCTCTGGGGAAAGCAAAAAACCTCCCTTGCAGAAGCGCTGTCAACCCCAATGCAAATAAATGCTCTTTTACATTTAGCTGGCTGCAAAAAGCAGTCTTACTTACCCAATCCTTTGCTCACTCAGGCTGCAAGAGTGGTCCTCACAGCCTCTTCTCCCGTGTGCTCTGGTGGTCGGATGCCCCTGCTGTCATTTAGTCCAATGTGGGGGCTCAACATCCTGCACTGGATGCGAGGACATGGAGGGACAGGGATGCGCTGTTTGCTGAGGCAGTGAAGGTTCACGTAGTTAAAGGATAAGTTCACCTTTTGTAACACGGTACACCAATATTTAGGGCATAGGAGATACCTGTGTTGTGAGTTAGTGGGGAATCTTCTACCTTCGCCAGCTGTCACAATTAAAGAAAAAAAAACAAACTACTATGGTGCTGTTGAGCACTGTGGTAGCTCATTGATTCTTCCTGTCAGTGTAAAACTGCCTGCCTGTATGATGTACAAGCAGGCAGATTACACTGACAGTCTGCAGGAGACCTGCATGGCACCAGGGATCTGCTGATTACCGGTGCAATGCTTTACAGGCACCTAAAACAACAGTAAATGCACATTTTTTTATTTCTTGTTAGATGGTGAACTTTGATCCTTTAAAACTACTTAACCCAGTCCTTTTGACGTAAATAAGCATTTAATCCTTGCAGTGGGGGGGGGGGGGGCAGCTCCACTGCAGGGGAGCATTTTTACTTTTCTCAGAGTTGCGCTTAAAGAAACAATTACTGATAAATTACAGGTACTGCCAATAAGACAGGCGAATTCCTGGGCATTTAGTTTACATGGTCATAACCAAAAAATAAGACAAGTTCACAACATTCACATCAGTGCGTACAAAGAAGACAGGTGAATTTGTAAATGCTTTAACACCATCCTTCATAAAACACTATGAGAAACATCACAAGAATGCAGAGCTGGCTGCCCAGTATACAAAGCAGTTGAAAGCTGTGGAGCTCTATACCTGTCTTGTGGAGACCAGTCTCCGTCAGACAAGGCGTAGTGATCAGATGAGTGGCAGATAAACTGTTCTCTATATTCCTCCTCTTTAGATGATCTGTTGAAAGATTGAACATACAAAAATCTATTAGTGTTACAAATACAACGATCCACACATTTAAAAATAAAACCTTCATGGACTACTGATGTATAGAAGTTCAGACTGTAGCATTCACAGTCATATAAGTCACTGAGTTGCAATACTTCATCACAAAAAGTGAATACAGCATTTATATTTACATTCTATTATCAACTATACAAGATTCTTACCAGGCTGAAACCCTTTTCTCATACTGTGAATTAGGATTTATTAAACAAAATAGTGAAAGCAAATTAGACATCTCAGGTTCAACTAACCAGTATTCACAAGAATCATTTCTTACACCGTATAAAAGGTTTATGGTTTGCTACAAGAACGCATGTTCACATATTGTAATAGAGGAGGACTTTCTTATTACCAGCATACAGAATTCAGTCAGCAACACCTTGTGTCGATTAAAGCATACTGTTAATGTTGTATTCTACTGTCAGTTTGTAAAAACATACACTTTTACATTGAATTGAAGTGACGGCCTCAGGTGATACCCAGCATTAAAACACATCCTCCTAAATACGTTGTATCTGAATCTGCAGTCTTCCCTTCTCTACATTTGTTCAAAGTTCAGAATGTATAAAGCTTGTCTGAGCTTTCAGAAAGCAGGGGGCAGAGAGCTGAAGTTACACACTGCAGAGCTCAGTTAGGAGAGCTCTGATACCTGATTGGAGGGAAGGAGACACCCCCACCCCCTCCACAGCACACAGGAAGAGCTTAGGCTGTCAATCACAGGCTGTGTGCTGGAACTCCCTCCAGTGTCAGCTTTTTTCTCTTGGTGTCAAGGAACCTTGTCAGAAGTGACAAACACTGATAGCCGAGGAATGAAGCAGCGGACAGAAATGACACTTCGTGTTCTGGATAGAGACAAGTACACACTATAGAGGGATATGATTTGTTCATATATTATGTCTGAGGGTTACAACCACTTTAAGAATGTATAGCATAGCTTTCAGCACAGCTACTCATTTGTCAGGGTACCAGGTATAATTCTGGGATTCTCCTTTTGGCCTCACATCCATCCACTGTCCAAATCTTTCCATCATCAACTCCATAATGGGCAGCACAGTGGCTAAATGGTTAGCACTTCCGCCTGGCAGTACTAGGGTCGTTGGTTCAAATCCCAGCCACGGGACCACCTGCCTGGAGTTTGAATGTTCTCCCTGTGCCTGCGTGGGTTTCCTCCGGGTACTCCGGTTTCCTCCCACACTCCAAAGACAGGTAGGTTAATTGGATCCTGTCTAAATTGGTCCTAGTATGTGTATGTATGAATGTTAGGGACTATAGATTGTACACTCCTTGAGGGTTAGGGACTGATGTGAATGTACAATATATATGTGAAGCACTGCGCAAATTGACGGCGCTATATAAGTACCTATAATAAATAAGAACTCTAAAATATGCCCCTTGTTAATCAACACCACAAAACTCCCAACTCACTCATCTGATGCCTTGACTACTGCAAGTCCCTTCTCGTTAGCCTACCTCTACATATGCTATGGACAACAATTTTTTTCAAAAGTTTTGCTTCCTGAAAAACTTTTGGTGCTTATGATAGACCCCTTCAAACTGAGGACAAATATAATTTCAAAATGACTGCATCATATAGGAATCTTGAAAAACATGAAATTAACTTTTAATGACCAAAATGTATTTAAAAGTGTAAGGTTTCTGGCATGACGCACGATCTTGAAGGTGTTCTAATGAGGATTTTTGTTTGTACTCCGTAGTGTCCGCTGCATCTCACTGCAATGTTCAACAACAGCTGGCCAGCATTGAGAAATTCCCATTGACCTGATAAGCTGTTTCCATTGTGACAATGTTCTAATAAAAACTTTCACCATGATAGTTGCTGACTGCACCTACATTTTTGGGATGAAGTCCAAGTGTTTATGCAGAAAATGAATCTTCAGTTGCACTTCATGGTCCTGCATGCTGTAAGAAGTTGGTCAGCCAGCTAAATGTTGTTTGGAGTTCTGCGGGTGCCAAGGAAATTCTCAACAACATCTTTGATTGCTTTCCAAGTGAGTTTCTCTGGCCCTACTGACAGATGGTCAAACCGCTTGTCAATGAGGATGTATCTGATCTGTTGACCAATAAACATGCCTTAACCTTGGCACCAGCTATTCTTGGAAACCTCTGTTATAAATAACAAAAACCTTCACTTTCCTTGTTCATAACTGTCACCATATTTTTCATCAGTCCAAGTTGTAAGAAAAAATATTTTTGTCAGGTAAACAAGTGGTTCAAGTGTCATGTTTTTCTGTCCTGGAACCAAATTCTTCCAGTGGTCATTTCTTTTTAATGTAATGCAACTTTCTTGCATGGCTGTCCTATTTGCACATGTAACAACAGTACTTGGCATAACCGAGCTGCATCTCAAGCAGCAGAACTACTACTTTTCGATCTCCACGGATATTCCAGCTGTACTTGGTGTACTGGATGTGCTTCAACAACAGTTCTATGTTTTTGTATGTTTTTTTCATGTGTGCAGCACAGCCAACGTGTACTGCAAATAAAAACAGAAGATTTCCACAAAACAATGCGTGATAGGTTAAATTACAGGTTATTTTCACGATTACCAGCCAAAAATCAGTAAAATATACCAAAGGTTTTCGAAAAGCAAAATATTGGTGTAGTGCAACACACTGAATTAAATTCAAAATACTAACATAATAACAAAGCCATCCACAACTCTGCCCTGAGCTACATCACCAAACATCTCAAAATATCACCCAAACCATGCTTTTCACTCCTTACACTCTTAGCTCCCTTGTGACTTCCCATCAGGCTCACCTCCAGAGCCTCTCCTACCCTCTGTAACTCTTTACCCCAATCCATCTGGTTATCTCCTACTCTCCACGCCTTTAGACAGTCCCTGAAAACTCAACTAGAGATGAGCGAAGAAATGAAAAATTCGATTCGACTGATTCGGCGAATTCGTGGACAATATTCGATTCGAGTCGAATAAATTCGCTGTGAATTTAACTTAAAAAAGGGTGTTTCTAGGCTTCAGAGAGACTTAATATTAGTGCAGAACACTGTACCTTTAATGTAAATGCCCTTGGAGTCTGCTGGGGAAGAGAAATAATACTGTCTGTCAGTATGACATGCAGATGAGTGCCGTCGATCTTAGAATCACTGCACACTTCACTCCTTTGGCCAGTCACGGGGCCAAAACCAGTGTTTGGAGCCACAGTGTGGCGGTGGAGGCAGCAGCAATGGGAGGCCATACAGCAACCTATGACAAAATGGAAACCAGCAGGAGCGTGAGGAGACCTGAAAGTGGCACATGGCAGAGTGGGAGCAATGGGAGGCGGTACAGGGACCCAGGTCACACTGTGGGCCCAGCAGCAGCGTGACCAGGCGGTACGGGGGCCCATGGCCGATATGGGGCTTGGTGGCACCTATGGAAGGCCTGTAATCTGCCAGCAACCTATGACAAAATGGACAACCGCAGGAGTGTGAGGAGATTTCAAAGTGGCACATGGCAGAGTGGAAGCAATGGGAGGCCGTACAGGGACCCAGGTCACACTGTGGGACCAGCATCAGCGTGAACAGGCGGTACGGGGGCCCATGGCCGATTTGACCTCATTCATCCCATAGTCCTGCCGACTCACGAATAGCGTGGCCTCCTCAAAGGGCCTGAGCAAGCGCAGGTGTCACACATGAGCTGACAATGGCTGACATCTAAGTTACACAGGGAGTACCTTTATCCGCTTTTAACATCAGGAAATCTGTGATGGCCTTTAGCTGTTCGTAAAGGCGGTCTAACATATGTAGGGTTGAATTACACCTTGTTGCAACGTCACAGCATGAGGAGTCGGTACGGGGGCCCATGGCAGATTACATGTCTGGCAGCAGCAATGGGAGGCCCGTAATCTGCCAGCACCCTATGTCAAAAAATTTAACACACCAGCAGTGTGAAGAGACCTGAAAGTGGCACATGGCAGAGTGTGGCGATGGAGACAGCAGCAATGGGAGGCCGTACAGGGACCCATGACAGACTCTAGACTTGGCAGCAGCATGAGGAGGCGGTATATAGGGGCCCATGGCAGATTAGGGGCCTGGCAGCAGCTATGTGAGGCCCGTAATCTGCCTGCACCCTATGTCAAAAAATTTAACACACCAGCAGTGTGAAGAGACCTGAAAGTGGCACATGGCAGCAGAGTGTGGCGATGGAGACAGCAGCAATGGGAGGCCGTACAGGGACCCATGAGAGACTCTGGACTTGGCAGCAGCATGAGGAGGCGGTATATAGGGGCCCATGGCAGATTAGGGGCCTGGCAGCAGCTATGTGAGGCCCGTAATCTGCCTGCACCCTATGTCAAAAAATTTAACACACCAGCAGTGTGAAGAGACCTGAAAGTGGCACATGGCAGCAGAGTGTGGCGATGGAGACAGCAGCAATGGGAGGCCGTACAGGGACCCATGACAGACTCTAGACTTGGCAGCAGCATGAGGAGGCGGTATATAGGGGCCCATGGCAGATTAGGGGCCTGGCAGCAGCTATGTGAGGCCCGTAATCTGCCTGCACCCTATGTCAAAAAATTTAACACACCAGCAGTGTGAAGAGACCTGAAAGTGGCACATGGCAGCAGAGTGTGGCGATGGAGACAGCAGCAATGGGAGGCCGTACAGGGACCCATGACAGACTCTAGACTTGGCAGCAGCATGAGGAGGCGGTATATAGGGGCCCATGGCAGATTAGGGGCCTGGCAGCAGCTATGTGAGGCCCGTAATCTGCCTGCACCCTATGTCAAAAAATTTAACACACCAGCAGTGTGAAGAGACCTGAAAGTGGCACATGGCAGCAGAGTGTGGCGATGGAGACAGCAGCAATGGGAGGCCGTACAGGGACCCATGACAGACTCTAGACTTGGCAGCAGCATGAGGAGGCGGTATATAGGGGCCCATGGCAGATTAGGGGCCTGGCAGCAGCTATGTGAGGCCCGTAATCTGCCTGCACCCTATGTCAAAAAATTTAACACACCAGCAGTGTGAAGAGACCTGAAAGTGGCACATGGCAGCAGAGTGTGGCGATGGAGACAGCAGCAATGGGAGGCCGTACAGGGACCCATGACAGACTCTAGACTTGGCAGCAGCATGAGGAGGCGGTATATAGGGGCCCATGGCAGATTAGGGGCCTGGCAGCAGCTATGTGAGGCCCGTAATCTGCCTGCACCCTATGTCAAAAAATTTAACACACCAGCAGTGTGAAGAGACCTGAAAGTGGCACATGGCAGCAGAGTGTGGCGATGGAGACAGCAGCAATGGGAGGCCGTACAGGGACCCATGAGAGACTCTGGACTTGGCAGCAGCATGAGGAGGCGGTATATAGGGGCCCATGGCAGATTAGGGGCCTGGCAGCAGCTATGTGAGGCCCGTAATCTGCCTGCACCCTATGTCAAAAAATTTAACACACCAGCAGTGTGAAGAGACCTGAAAGTGGCACATGGCAGCAGAGTGTGGCGATGGAGACAGCAGCAATGGGAGGCCGTACAGGGACCCATGAGAGACTCTAGACTTGGCAGCAGCATGAGGAGGCGGTATATAGGGGCCCATGGCAGATTAGGGGCCTGGCAGCAGCTATGTGAGGCCCGTAATCTGCCTGCACCCTATGTCAAAAAATTTAACACACCAGCAGTGTGAAGAGACCTGAAAGTGGCACATGGCAGCAGAGTGTGGCGATGGAGACAGCAGCAATGGGAGGCCGTACAGGGACCCATGAGAGACTCTGGACTTGGCAGCAGCATGAGGAGGCGGTATATAGGGGCCCATGGCAGATTAGGGGCCTGGCAGCAGCTATGTGAGGCCCGTAATCTGCCTGCACCCTATGTCAAAAAATTTAACACACCAGCAGTGTGAAGAGACCTGAAAGTGGCACATGGCAGAGTGTGGCGATGGAGACAGCAGCAATGGGAGGCCGTACAGGGACCCATGACAGACTCTAGACTTGGCAGCAGCATGAGGAGGCGGTATATAGGGGCCCATGGCAGATTAGGGGCCTGGCAGCAGCTATGTGAGGCCCGTAATCTGCCTGCACCCTATGTCAAAAAATTAAACACACCAGCAGTGTGAAGAGACCTGAAAGTGGCACATGGCAGAGTGTGGCGATGGAGACAGCAGCAATGGGAGGCCGTACAGGGACCCATGAGAGACTCTGGACTTGGCAGCAGCATGAGGAGGCGGTATATAGGGGCCCATGGCAGATTAGGGGCCTGGCAGCAGCTATGTGAGGCCCGTAATCTGCCTGCACCCTATGTCAAAAAATTTAACACACCAGCAGTGTGAAGAGACCTGAAAGTGGCACATGGCAGCAGAGTGTGGCGATGGAGACAGCAGCAATGGGAGGCCGTACAGGGACCCATGACAGACTCTAGACTTGGCAGCAGCATGAGGAGGCGGTATATAGGGGCCCATGGCAGATTAGGGGCCTGGCAGCAGCTATGTGAGGCCCGTAATCTGCCTGCACCCTATGTCAAAAAATTTAACACACCAGCAGTGTGAAGAGACCTGAAAGTGGCACATGGCAGCAGAGTGTGGCGATGGAGACAGCAGCAATGGGAGGCCGTACAGGGACCCATGACAGACTCTAGACTTGGCAGCAGCATGAGGAGGCGGTATATAGGGGCCCATGGCAGATTAGGGGCCTGGCAGCAGCTATGTGAGGCCCGTAATCTGCCTGCACCCTATGTCAAAAAATTTAACACACCAGCAGTGTGAAGAGACCTGAAAGTGGCACATGGCAGCAGAGTGTGGCGATGGAGACAGCAGCAATGGGAGGCCGTACAGGGACCCATGACAGACTCTAGACTTGGCAGCAGCATGAGGAGGCGGTATATAGGGGCCCATGGCAGATTAGGGGCCTGGCAGCAGCTATGTGAGGCCCGTAATCTGCCTGCACCCTATGTCAAAAAATTTAACACACCAGCAGTGTGAAGAGACCTGAAAGTGGCACATGGCAGCAGAGTGTGGCGATGGAGACAGCAGCAATGGGAGGCCGTACAGGGACCCATGAGAGACTCTGGACTTGGCAGCAGCATGAGGAGGCGGTATATAGGGGCCCATGGCAGATTAGGGGCCTGGCAGCAGCTATGTGAGGCCCGTAATCTGCCTGCACCCTATGTCAAAAAATTTAACACACCAGCAGTGTGAAGAGACCTGAAAGTGGCACATGGCAGCAGAGTGTGGCGATGGAGACAGCAGCAATGGGAGGCCGTACAGGGACCCATGAGAGACTCTAGACTTGGCAGCAGCATGAGGAGGCGGTATATAGGGGCCCATGGCAGATTAGGGGCCTGGCAGCAGCTATGTGAGGCCCGTAATCTGCCTGCACCCTATGTCAAAAAATTTAACACACCAGCAGTGTGAAGAGACCTGAAAGTGGCACATGGCAGCAGAGTGTGGCGATGGAGACAGCAGCAATGGGAGGCCGTACAGGGACCCATGAGAGACTCTGGACTTGGCAGCAGCATGAGGAGGCGGTATATAGGGGCCCATGGCAGATTAGGGGCCTGGCAGCAGCTATGTGAGGCCCGTAATCTGCCTGCACCCTATGTCAAAAAATTTAACACACCAGCAGTGTGAAGAGACCTGAAAGTGGCACATGGCAGAGTGTGGCGATGGAGACAGCAGCAATGGGAGGCCGTACAGGGACCCATGACAGACTCTAGACTTGGCAGCAGCATGAGGAGGCGGTATATAGGGGCCCATGGCAGATTAGGGGCCTGGCAGCAGCTATGTGAGGCCCGTAATCTGCCTGCACCCTATGTCAAAAAATTAAACACACCAGCAGTGTGAAGAGACCTGAAAGTGGCACATGGCAGAGTGTGGCGATGGAGACAGCAGCAATGGGAGGCCGTACAGGGACCCATGAGAGACTCTGGACTTGGCAGCAGCATGAGGAGGCGGTATATAGGGGCCCATGGCAGATTAGGGGCCTGGCAGCAGCTATGTGAGGCCCGTAATCTGCCTGCACCCTATGTCAAAAAATTTAACACACCAGCAGTGTGAAGAGACCTGAAAGTGGCACATGGCAGCAGAGTGTGGCGATGGAGACAGCAGCAATGGGAGGCCGTACAGGGACCCATGACAGACTCTAGACTTGGCAGCAGCATGAGGAGGCGGTATATAGGGGCCCATGGCAGATTAGGGGCCTGGCAGCAGCTATGTGAGGCCCGTAATCTGCCTGCACCCTATGTCAAAAAATTTAACACACCAGCAGTGTGAAGAGACCTGAAAGTGGCACATGGCAGCAGAGTGTGGCGATGGAGACAGCAGCAATGGGAGGCCGTACAGGGACCCATGACAGACTCTAGACTTGGCAGCAGCATGAGGAGGCGGTATATAGGGGCCCATGGCAGATTAGGGGCCTGGCAGCAGCTATGTGAGGCCCGTAATCTGCCTGCACCCTATGTCAAAAAATTTAACACACCAGCAGTGTGAAGAGACCTGAAAGTGGCACATGGCAGCAGAGTGTGGCGATGGAGACAGCAGCAATGGGAGGCCGTACAGGGACCCATGACAGACTCTAGACTTGGCAGCAGCATGAGGAGGCGGTATATAGGGGCCCATGGCAGATTAGGGGCCTGGCAGCAGCTATGTGAGGCCCGTAATCTGCCTGCACCCTATGTCAAAAAATTTAACACACCAGCAGTGTGAAGAGACCTGAAAGTGGCACATGGCAGCAGAGTGTGGCGATGGAGACAGCAGCAATGGGAGGCCGTACAGGGACCCATGACAGACTCTAGACTTGGCAGCAGCATGAGGAGGCGGTATATAGGGGCCCATGGCAGATTAGGGGCCTGGCAGCAGCTATGTGAGGCCCGTAATCTGCCTGCACCCTATGTCAAAAAATTTAACACACCAGCAGTGTGAAGAGACCTGAAAGTGGCACATGGCAGCAGAGTGTGGCGATGGAGACAGCAGCAATGGGAGGCCGTACAGGGACCCATGAGAGACTCTGGACTTGGCAGCAGCATGAGGAGGCGGTATATAGGGGCCCATGGCAGATTAGGGGCCTGGCAGCAGCTATGTGAGGCCCGTAATCTGCCTGCACCCTATGTCAAAAAATTTAACACACCAGCAGTGTGAAGAGACCTGAAAGTGGCACATGGCAGCAGAGTGTGGCGATGGAGACAGCAGCAATGGGAGGCCGTACAGGGACCCATGAGAGACTCTAGACTTGGCAGCAGCATGAGGAGGCGGTATATAGGGGCCCATGGCAGATTAGGGGCCTGGCAGCAGCTATGTGAGGCCCGTAATCTGCCTGCACCCTATGTCAAAAAATTTAACACACCAGCAGTGTGAAGAGACCTGAAAGTGGCACATGGCAGCAGAGTGTGGCGATGGAGACAGCAGCAATGGGAGGCCGTACAGGGACCCATGAGAGACTCTGGACTTGGCAGCAGCATGAGGAGGCGGTATATAGGGGCCCATGGCAGATTAGGGGCCTGGCAGCAGCTATGTGAGGCCCGTAATCTGCCTGCACCCTATGTCAAAAAATTTAACACACCAGCAGTGTGAAGAGACCTGAAAGTGGCACATGGCAGAGTGTGGCGATGGAGACAGCAGCAATGGGAGGCCGTACAGGGACCCATGACAGACTCTAGACTTGGCAGCAGCATGAGGAGGCGGTATATAGGGGCCCATGGCAGATTAGGGGCCTGGCAGCAGCTATGTGAGGCCCGTAATCTGCCTGCACCCTATGTCAAAAAATTAAACACACCAGCAGTGTGAAGAGACCTGAAAGTGGCACATGGCAGAGTGTGGCGATGGAGACAGCAGCAATGGGAGGCCGTACAGGGACCCATGAGAGACTCTAGACTTGGCAGCAGCATGAGGAGGCGGTATATAGGGGCCCATGGCAGATTAGGGGCCTGGCAGCAGCTATGTGAGGCCCGTAATCTGCCTGCACCCTATGTCAAAAAATTAAACACACCAGCAGTGTGAAGAGACCTGAAAGTGGCACATGGCAGCAGAGTGTGGCGATGGAGACAGCAGCAATGGGAGGCCGTACAGGGACCCATGAGAGACTCTAGACTTGGCAGCAGCATGAGGAGGCGGTATATAGGGGCCCATGGCAGATTAGGGGCCTGGCAGCAGCTATGTGAGGCCCGTAATCTGCCTGCACCCTATGTCAAAAAATTTAACACACCAGCAGTGTGAAGAGACCTGAAAGTGGCACATGGCAGCAGAGTGTGGCGATGGAGACAGCAGCAATGGGAGGCCGTACAGGGACCCATGAGAGACTCTGGACTTGGCAGCAGCATGAGGAGGCGGTATATAGGGGCCCATGGCAGATTAGGGGCCTGGCAGCAGCTATGTGAGGCCCGTAATCTGCCTGCACCCTATGTCAAAAAATTTAACACACCAGCAGTGTGAAGAGACCTGAAAGTGGCACATGGCAGCAGAGTGTGGCGATGGAGACAGCAGCAATGGGAGGCCGTACAGGGACCCATGACAGACTCTAGACTTGGCAGCAGCATGAGGAGGCGGTATATAGGGGCCCATGGCAGATTAGGGGCCTGGCAGCAGCTATGTGAGGCCCGTAATCTGCCTGCACCCTATGTCAAAAAATTTAACACACCAGCAGTGTGAAGAGACCTGAAAGTGGCACATGGCAGCAGAGTGTGGCGATGGAGACAGCAGCAATGGGAGGCCGTACAGGGACCCATGACAGACTCTAGACTTGGCAGCAGCATGAGGAGGCGGTATATAGGGGCCCATGGCAGATTAGGGGCCTGGCAGCAGCTATGTGAGGCCCGTAATCTGCCTGCACCCTATGTCAAAAAATTAAACACACCAGCAGTGTGAAGAGACCTGAAAGTGGCACATGGCAGCAGAGTGTGGCGATGGAGACAGCAGCAATGGGAGGCCGTACAGGGACCCATGAGAGACTCTGGACTTGGCAGCAGCATGAGGAGGCGGTATATAGGGGCCCATGGCAGATTAGGGGCCTGGCAGCAGCTATGTGAGGCCCGTAATCTGCCTGCACCCTATGTCAAAAAATTTAACACACCAGCAGTGTGAAGAGACCTGAAAGTGGCACATGGCAGCAGAGTGTGGCGATGGAGACAGCAGCAATGGGAGGCCGTACAGGGACCCATGAGAGACTCTAGACTTGGCAGCAGCATGAGGAGGCGGTATATAGGGGCCCATGGCAGATTAGGGGCCTGGCAGCAGCTATGTGAGGCCCATAATCTGCCTGCACCCTATGTCAAAAAATTTAACACACCAGCAGTGTGAAGAGACCTGAAAGTGGCACATGGCAGCAGAGTGTGGCGATGGAGACAGCAGCAATGGGAGGCCGTACAGGGACCCATGAGAGACTCTGGACTTGGCAGCAGCATGAGGAGGCGGTATATAGGGGCCCATGGCAGATTAGGGGCCTGGCAGCAGCTATGTGAGGCCCGTAATCTGCCTGCACCCTATGTCAAAAAATTTAACACACCAGCAGTGTGAAGAGACCTGAAAGTGGCACATGGCAGAGTGTGGCGATGGAGACAGCAGCAATGGGAGGCCGTACAGGGACCCATGACAGACTCTAGACTTGGCAGCAGCATGAGGAGGCGGTATATAGGGGCCCATGGCAGATTAGGGGCCTGGCAGCAGCTATGTGAGGCCCGTAATCTGCCTGCACCCTATGTCAAAAAATTTAACACACCAGCAGTGTGAAGAGACCTGAAAGTGGCACATGGCAGCAGAGTGTGGCGATGGAGACAGCAGCAATGGGAGGCCGTACAGGGACCCATGACAGACTCTAGACTTGGCAGCAGCATGAGGAGGCGGTATATAGGGGCCCATGGCAGATTAGGGGCCTGGCAGCAGCTATGTGAGGCCCGTAATCTGCCTGCACCCTATGTCAAAAAATTAAACACACCAGCAGTGTGAAGAGACCTGAAAGTGGCACATGGCAGCAGAGTGTGGCGATGGAGACAGCAGCAATGGGAGGCCGTACAGGGACCCATGACAGACTCTAGACTTGGCAGCAGCATGAGGAGGCGGTATATAGGGGCCCATGGCAGATTAGGGGCCTGGCAGCAGCTATGTGAGGCCCGTAATCTGCCTGCACCCTATGTCAAAAAATTTAACACACCAGCAGTGTGAAGAGACCTGAAAGTGGCACATGGCAGCAGAGTGTGGCGATGGAGACAGCAGCAATGGGAGGCCGTACAGGGACCCATGACAGACTCTAGACTTGGCAGCAGCATGAGGAGGCGGTATATAGGGGCCCATGGCAGATTAGGGGCCTGGCAGCAGCTATGTGAGGCCCGTAATCTGCCTGCACCCTATGTCAAAAAATTTAACACACCAGCAGTGTGAAGAGACCTGAAAGTGGCACATGGCAGCAGAGTGTGGCGATGGAGACAGCAGCAATGGGAGGCCGTACAGGGACCCATGACAGACTCTAGACTTGGCAGCAGCATGAGGAGGCGGTATATAGGGGCCCATGGCAGATTAGGGGCCTGGCAGCAGCTATGTGAGGCCCGTAATCTGCCTGCACCCTATGTCAAAAAATTTAACACACCAGCAGTGTGAAGAGACCTGAAAGTGGCACATGGCAGCAGAGTGTGGCGATGGAGACAGCAGCAATGGGAGGCCGTACAGGGACCCATGAGAGACTCTGGACTTGGCAGCAGCATGAGGAGGCGGTATATAGGGGCCCATGGCAGATTAGGGGCCTGGCAGCAGCTATGTGAGGCCTGTAATCTGCCTGCACCCTATGTCAAAAAATTTAACACACCAGCAGTGTGAAGAGACCTGAAAGTGGCACATGGCAGCAGAGTGTGGCGATGGAGACAGCAGCAATGGGAGGCCGTACAGGGACCCATGAGAGACTCTAGACTTGGCAGCAGCATGAGGAGGCGGTATATAGGGGCCCATGGCAGATTAGGGGCCTGGCAGCAGCTATGTGAGGCCCGTAATCTGCCTGCACCCTATGTCAAAAAATTTAACACACCAGCAGTGTGAAGAGACCTGAAAGTGGCACATGGCAGCAGAGTGTGGCGATGGAGACAGCAGCAATGGGAGGCCGTACAGGGACCCATGAGAGACTCTGGACTTGGCAGCAGCATGAGGAGGCGGTATATAGGGGCCCATGGCAGATTAGGGGCCTGGCAGCAGCTATGTGAGGCCCGTAATCTGCCTGCACCCTATGTCAAAAAATTTAACACACCAGCAGTGTGAAGAGACCTGAAAGTGGCACATGGCAGAGTGTGGCGATGGAGACAGCAGCAATGGGAGGCCGTACAGGGACCCATGACAGACTCTAGACTTGGCAGCAGCATGAGGAGGCGGTATATAGGGGCCCATGGCAGATTAGGGGCCTGGCAGCAGCTATGTGAGGCCCGTAATCTGCCTGCACCCTATGTCAAAAAATTAAACACACCAGCAGTGTGAAGAGACCTGAAAGTGGCACATGGCAGAGTGTGGCGATGGAGACAGCAGCAATGGGAGGCCGTACAGGGACCCATGAGAGACTCTAGACTTGGCAGCAGCATGAGGAGGCGGTATATAGGGGCCCATGGCAGATTAGGGGCCTGGCAGCAGCTATGTGAGGCCCGTAATCTGCCTGCACCCTATGTCAAAAAATTAAACACACCAGCAGTGTGAAGAGACCTGAAAGTGGCACATGGCAGCAGAGTGTGGCGATGGAGACAGCAGCAATGGGAGGCCGTACAGGGACCCATGAGAGACTCTGGACTTGGCAGCAGCATGAGGAGGCGGTATATAGGGGCCCATGGCAGATTAGGGGCCTGGCAGCAGCTATGTGAGGCCCGTAATCTGCCTGCACCCTATGTCAAAAAATTTAACACACCAGCAGTGTGAAGAGACCTGAAAGTGGCACATGGCAGCAGAGTGTGGCGATGGAGACAGCAGCAATGGGAGGCCGTACAGGGACCCATGAGAGACTCTAGACTTGGCAGCAGCATGAGGAGGCGGTATATAGGGGCCCATGGCAGATTAGGGGCCTGGCAGCAGCTATGTGAGGCCCGTAATCTGCCTGCACCCTATGTCAAAAAATTTAACACACCAGCAGTGTGAAGAGACCTGAAAGTGGCACATGGCAGCAGAGTGTGGCGATGGAGACAGCAGCAATGGGAGGCCGTACAGGGACCCATGAGAGACTCTGGACCTGGCAGCAGCATGAGGAAGCGGTATATAGGGGCCTATGGCAGATTAGGGGCCTGGCAGCAGCTATAGGAGGCCCATAATCTGCCAGCACCCTATGTCAAAAAATTCAACACACCAGCAGTGTGTGAGGAGACCTCAAAGTGGCACATGTTTGAGGCATGATTCATGGCGGATTTAGTCAGTTGTGTCAGGAACTGGTGGTTTGAAATCCAGACTAATCCACGCCTGATTCATTTTCACAAACGTGAGTCTCTCCACACTTTGGGTGGACAGTCGTGTCCTCCGCGGAGTTACAATACCTCCTGCCGCACTAAACACGCGCTCCGATGCCACGCTACTGGCCGGGCATGACAGCCTTTCAAGGGCAAATTCAGCTAGTTGGGGCCAAAGGTCAAGTTTCGTTGCCCAGTAGTCAAGGGGATTGTCTACCTCGGTTGGCAGGGTGCTGTCCAAGTAGGCCCAAGCCTGTTGTTTGAGCTCCTGCTCCAGGTCCACCTGATGCTGCTGCTGCTGCTGCGGCTGGTTAGTAGTTTCCTCACTGCGCTGGTGAAGAAAGCTACTCATCATCGACTGCAGACTGAGGCAGCCACTGCTGGTGGAGCTGCCACTGCTCCTACCACCCCACCCCTCCCCTGCTGCCATGCCAGCGGAACGCGAGCGCACAGGGCCCACAGTGTCTGAGGATGGACGTTGGCGCACAAAGGCAGAGACCAACTGACTACATAGGTGGTTTTTATAGTACGTAATTTTGGCCTCCCTCTCAGCAGGTGTGAAAAAGGCCACCATTTTGGACCGGTAGCGAGGGTCCAACAAGGTGGACAGCCAAAAGTCATCCCTCTGTCTGATGGTTATTATTCGGCTGTCGCTACGCAAGCAACCGAGCATGCTATGGGCCATTTGTGCCAAGGAATGCGAGGGACTCCCTGCCTCCATCTCCACAGCATACTGCCACGGTGCGTCTGGGTCCTCTGTCTCCTCCTCCTCCTCCTCTACCAGATGCTCCTGCTCCTCCACTCCTGTCCGCTGAGTGGAAAAACCACCCATTTCACTCAATAATTCCTGAGCACAAATGTCCTCCTCTACCTCCTCCTCTTCTTCCTGTCCTGCCCCCACAGGGGTCATGTGGCGTTGACATCTGTGCGCCACGTCTACCGCACCCTGACCAGCCATTGTTAACAGCATTTGTTCCAGGACGTGCAACAGAGGAATGACGTCGTTCATCCCATAGTCCTGCCGACTCACGAATAGCGTGGCCTCCTCAAAGGGCCTGAGCAAGCGGCAGGTGTCACGCATGAGCTGCCAATGGCTGACATCTAAGTTACACAGGGGAGTACCTTTATCCGCTTGTAACATCAGGAAATCGGTGATGGCCTTTCGCTGCTCGTAAAGGCGGTCTAACATGTGTAGGGTTGAATTCCACCTTGTTGCAACGTCGCAGATCAGGCGATGCTGTGGAATTCCGTTCTGCCGCTGCAGCTCAATGAGGGTGTTCTTTGCGGTGTAGGAATGGCTGAAATGCATGCACAGTTTACGTGACATTTTAAGGATGTCTTGCAGTGGGATGGTGGATTTTAGGAACCGCTTGACAACCAGATTGAACACGTGAGCCATGCATGGCGCATGGCACAACCTTCCTTGACGCAGAGCAGACACCATGTTCTTTCCGTTGTCAGTCAACATGGTTCCGATTTTTAGTTTGCGCGGAGACAGCCATCTGTCGATTTCTCTGTTCATTACACTCAGCAGTTCCTCCCCTGTGTGACTACGTTCGCCAAGGCATACCAGGTGCAGCACAGCGTGACACCGTTGCGCCCTGCACATGTGATATGCCGGTCGGGTAATGGGACTTGGCACGGGGGTGGCGGCTGAGGACACGGCGGAAAAAGAGGTGGTAGAGGCGGACATGCTTGCTGGACCAAGGACGTGCAAACGTGGAGGCAAAAGCGTCGTGACCTGTCCAAGTTGCTGGTGCGGCTGTGCCGGCACCACGTTCACCCAGTGGGCCGTAAATGACATGTACTGTCCCTGACCGTAGTTACAGCTCCACACGTCGGCGCTGCCGTGCACTTTGGCAGAGACCGACATGCTCAAAGACTGGCCCACCATCTCTTCTACATGTGAATGCAGGGCTGGCACTGCCTTTTGGGCAAAGAAATGACGGCTTGGCACTCTCCACCGCGGCGCGGCACAAGCCATCATTTCTCGGAAAGGTGCTGAGTCCACCAGTTGGAAAGGGAGGGACTGCAGCACCAGCAACTTGGACAGGAGGACGTTCAGCTTTTGCACCGTCGGGTGCGTGCTCGCAAACTGTTGTCTCTTGGATACGGATTCCAAGAAAGACTGTTGACGGAATCCGAGAAGAGGAGTAGCAGGAGAAGGAGCATCTGAACGAGCGGAAGATGCCAATGAGCGACAACTCCCCTCAGCAGAGGTGTTGGAGCCTTGACTGGCTGATAGAGGGCGATTGACGACGTCGGGTGACGGAGCAAGTAACGGAGCGGGTGATGGAGCGGGGGCTGGGGCAGGCAGAACCGCCGTATGTTTATCACGGTTTTCCCAGGCCACCGAATGGTGACGCTGCATATGCTGACGCAACGCTGTAGTCCCAACATGGGCCCCCTGGCCACGCTTGCATTTCTGGCCACATAGTCGACATACGGCTACGTTTACTTCCTCGGGCGGCTTGAGGAAAAATTGCCACACCACCGAGTAGGAAACTTTGCCCCCGCTACTCTTCACTGGCTGACTGCTACTTCCTCCGTGCGCACCGGCACCACTACTGGCCGTGGTGGTAGGCTGCAGTGGAGCTGGTGCTCTACTCCGTGGACGTTTGGCTCCACTGACACTGATGCGACCCTGCTGCTGTCTCCTGGGCAACCCACCGACTGTTTTGCTCGCTGCCAAGCTGCCACCCTCTTCTCCTGATGATGCGGAAGAAATTGCCTGATGACGACGAGGCTGCCAAGTGCGATCAACCTCCTCATCATCAAGTAGGGTCTCCGCCTCACTACTAGCCCCCTCGGCTGCGTCTGGGTCAGGAGACAGACCTGTCTCTAGACCGGCTACCGAGCCACTCTCCTCGCCAGTACTTGTTCGCTTGGCTGCTGAAAAGGCCGATGTCTCCCCCCGTTCCTGACCGCCCTCTGTTAGCTCTTCCTCACTGTACAGTGGGGCTGAGCCCACAGCATGCGATACTTCGCTTGGTGAGGGAACAGCAAAGGACAGGGGCAGGTAGAGGACACGTGATTTCAGTGGGCTTGGTCCCGGGCCATGCCAACTAACGGTTGTGTCTGACGTACCCACCGACCGTTGGCTGTAGGTGTCAGAGGTGACCTGGGAAGAGGAAGACGACCGAGCCAACCAATCAATGACGGCAGGGTTGTCGGTGGAGACACGACCGCTGGATGACACCGGGAGCACTGGCCTCTGGCTGCGAATACTGCTGCCTCGACCCCTTCCTCTGCTGCCACGTCTGCTCGCTCCTAAAACATTGCCTCCTCTGCATGTTGTCTGACATACTATTTAATTCAACGATTAGGTGTCCCTGAGTAACAATTCTCTGGCACTCAGTAACAATTCTGTCTGTCCCTGAGTAACAATTCTCTGGCACTCAGTAACAATTCTGTGTCTGTGCGAGTAACAATTCTGTGTCTGTGCAAGTAACAATTTTGTGTCTGTGCGAGTAACAATTCTCTGGCACTCAGTAACAATTCTGTCTGTCCCTGAGTAACAATTCTCTGGCACTCAGTAACAATTCTGTCTGTCCCTGAGTAACAATTCTCTGGCACTCAGTAACAATTCTGTCTGTCCCTGAGTAACAATTCTCTGGCACTCAGTAACAATTCTGTCTGTCCCTGAGTATGAATTCTGTGGCCCTGAGTAACAATTCTGTGTCTGTGCGAGTAACAATTCTGTGTCTGTGCAAGTAACAATTTTGTGTCTGTGCGAGTAACAATTCTCTGGCACTCAGTAACAATTCTGTCTGTCCCTGAGTAACAATTCTCTGGCACTCAGTAACAATTCTGTCTGTCCCTGAGTATGAATTCTGTGGCCCTGAGTAACAATTTTGTGTCTGTGCGAGTAACAATTCTCTGGCACTCAGTAACAATTCTGTGTCTGTCCCTGAGTAACAATTCTCTGGCACTCAGTAACAATTCTGTCTGTCCCTGAGTAACAATTCTCTGGCACTCAGTAACAATTCTGTCTGTCCCTGAGTAACAATTCTCTGGCACTCAGTAACAATTCTGTCTGTCCCTGAGTAACAATTCTCTGGCACTCAGTAACAATTCTGTCTGTCCCTGAGTAACAATTCTCTGGCACTCAGTAACAATTCTGTCTGTCCCTGAGTATGAATTCTGTGGCCCTGAGTAACAATTCTGTGTCTGTGCGAGTAACAATTCTGTGTCTGTGCAAGTAACAATTTTGTGTCTGTGCGAGTAACAATTCTCTGGCACTCAGTAACAATTCTGTCTGTCCCTGAGTATGAATTCTGTGGCCCTGAGTAACAATTTTGTGTCTGTGCGAGTAACAATTCTCTGGCACTCAGTAACAATTCTGTGTCTGTCCCTGAGTAACAATTCTCTGGCACTCAGTAACAATTCTGTCTGTCCCTGAGTAACAATTCTCTGGCACTCAGTAACAATTCTGTCTGTCCCTGAGTAACAATTCTCTGGCACTCAGTAACAATTCTGTCTGTCCCTGAGTATGAATTCTGTGGCCCTGAGTAACAATTCTGTGTCTGTGCGAGTAACAATTCTGTGTCTGTGCAAGTAACAATTTTGTGTCTGTGCGAGTAACAATTCTCTGGCACTCAGTAACAATTCTGTCTGTCCCTGAGTAACAATTCTCTGGCACTCAGTAACAATTCTGTCTGTCCCTGAGTAACAATTCTCTGGCACTCAGTAACAATTCTGTCTGTCCCTGAGTAACAATTCTCTGGCACTCAGTAACAATTCTGTCTGTCCCTGAGTAACAATTCTCTGGCACTCAGTAACAATTCTGTCTGTCCCTGAGTAACAATTCTCTGGCACTCAGTAACAATTCTGTGTCTGTGCGAGTAACAATTCTGTGTCTGTGCAAGTAACAATTTTGTGTCTGTGCGAGTAACAATTCTCTGGCACTCAGTAACAATTCTGTCTGTCCCTGAGTAACAATTCTCTGGCACTCAGTAACAATTCTGTCTGTCCCTGAGTAACAATTCTCTGGCACTCAGTAACAATTCTGTCTATCCCTGAGTATGAATTCTGTGGCCCTGAGTAACAATTCTGTGTCTGTGCGAGTAACAATTCTGTGTCTGTGCAAGTAACAATTTTGTGTCTGTGCGAGTAACAATTCTCTGGCACTCAGTAACAATTCTGTCTGTCCCTGAGTAACAATTCTCTGGCACTCAGTAACAATTCTGTCTGTCCCTGAGTAACAATTCTCTGGCACTCAGTAACAATTCTGTCTGTCCCTGAGTAACAATTCTCTGGCACTCAGTAACAATTCTGTCTGTCCCTGAGTAACAATTCTCTGGCACTCAGTAACAATTCTGTCTGTCCCTGAGTATGAATTCTGTGGCCCTGAGTAACAATTCTGTGTCTGTGCGAGTAACAATTCTGTGTCTGTGCAAGTAACAATTTTGTGTCTGTGCGAGTAACAATTCTCTGGCACTCAGTAACAATTCTGTCTGTCCCTGAGTAACAATTCTCTGGCACTCAGTAACAATTCTGTCTGTCCCTGAGTATGAATTCTGTGGCCCTGAGTAACAATTCTGTGTCTGTGCGAGTAACAATTCTGTGTCTGTGCAAGTAACAATTTTGTGTCTGTGCGAGTAACAATTCTCTGGCACTCAGTAACAATTCTGTCTGTCCCTGAGTAACAATTCTCTGGCACTCAGTAACAATTCTGTCTGTCCCTGAGTAACAATTCTCTGGCACTCAGTAACAATTCTGTCTGTCCCTGAGTAACAATTCTCTGGCACTCAGTAACAATTCTGTCTGTCCCTGAGTAACAATTCTCTGGCACTCAGTAACAATTCTGTCTGTCCCTGAGTAACAATTCTCTGGCACTCAGTAACAATTCTGTCTGTCCCTGAGTAACAATTCTGTCTGTCCCTGAGAATGAATTCTGTGGCCCTGAGTAAGAATTCTCTGGCACTCAGTAACAATTCTGTCTGTCCCTGAGTAACAATTCTCTGGCACTCAGTAACAATTCTGTCTGTCCCTGAGTAAAAATTCTGTGGCCCTAATAACGTTTCTGTGGCCCTAAGTAACAATTCTCTGGCACTGAGTAACAATTCTGTCTGTCCCTGAGTATGAATTCTGTGGCCCTAACTAGCGTTTCTTTGTCCCTAAATAACGATTCTGTGGCCCTCATTAACAAGTCTGTGTCCCTGAGTAATGGTTCTCTGTCCCTAAGTAACTTCTCTCTGTCCCCAATTCTCGTTTCTGTGGCCCTAACTCTGTCCCTGTCCCTAGTACAGAGCGGTCTGCCTCTGTTCAATGACTGCAGGCAAATGAAGATTTCCAAAATGGCCGCTATATATACCTCGACCATTACACAGTGCTGGCTGGCTGGCTGCTGATTGGCTGATGCGATCACATGTCGTTGAGGAATGCATTATGGGGCAGCGCGCCTTGTCTGCGCGCCTTCCCCGACATCCCCGCTCCGTCGCCGCACATGTCAGCCGCCATTTTCGGAAAAATTTCGATTCGCGCGTCCGAATTAGGCTGTTTTTCGGATTCGGCACGAATCGAAATTTTTCCGATATTCGACTCGAATTCCACTTCGGATACTTCGATTCGCTCATCTCTAAACTCAACTTTTCAGATAAGCCTAAGTATTAGAATGTAAGCTCTTTTCAGAAGAACCCTCCTTATCCTCTTGTATTGAATTGTATTGTAACTATACTGTCTCCATTTTATAAACTGCTGTACAAACTGTTGGTGCAAAATATTTAATAGAAAAAACATAATTTGTTGGAGAAATGCTGACTACACAAGACCTCTCCTATTTCACATGGTTTGGCTTTTTAACTAAGTGCTTATCGAAAACCATGGCCTAATTTACTACAATTTAAAGTAAAGTAAACCCGACTTTTCTCAGTAGTGTTCTCAAAGGTAGAACAGATTGATTATGACAATATAACATACATAACAGCAGAGATAATTCCTGTCTATTGGGGGCTCAATTGCAGTCTATGGTGAATTATAGTCAATTCTTTAAAGGAGTTTCTGAAAAATGCAACACAACACATCTCAACATATATCAAAGCCAAACAATAACATGTATACTGGTATGAGCCATGGACAATTTAAAAGTGAGGACACCAATTGGTCAAAATACAGTTTCTTTTTGTTCACACAGTTTATTAAAGAAGATTTTTTTTTGTTTAATTAGAGTAGCTTGCTATATAACCTTCTACATGACTGTTAACTCATAGGAAAATGATTACAACTCTGGGTCTTTGCATTCCCTTCAATTCAAATTCCATCTTCTTTCCTTGAATTCCCAGACTAACTAGTCTACATTAATTCAAAGTCCTACGAATGTATAATATATAACAGATCAGCTAAAATATTTCACATTCATCATGGGATTTGTATATGAAAACTTGAAAAAACAGGAACCATTTCAAAGTATTATTTTGCAATATCTAGTCTGTCATATCACTTTATTACTAGGCAATTTAATCTATTGTGAAAGAAGTTGCAAATAAAGGAGTGGAACATGCCCCGGGCAATAGAATCTGTTTATTGTTTTCAGAAATGGTATTTAACCCAAAGACAAAATGTGGTATATTTCAGATTTACAACACACTGGGGTAGATTTACTAAAGCCAAATAGACAGTTGCTGCAGAGATTAGAAATAAGGGGGACATTCGCTGACTTCCATCATCCAATCATGTGCAAGCAAAAATGCTATTTCTTCTTTTTTTTTTTTTATTTCCTTGCACGTGATTCTTTGCAAAGTCAAGCTTTACCCCATTTACTAAGCTCTGGAGCAACTTTGCAAAGTGCACAGTCTATTTGCCTTTAGTAAATCACCCCCATTTATTATCAAAACGTCACCCTGACCATATTCTATAATCATCCTATAAAGCAACAGATCTCAAATGTATATGGCTCAAGGGACACTTTAACATGTTTCTGCCCGGCCTATAGCAGATTGACGGGTGGGTGGGACACTCGCCATTGTGACTGGGCATCATATGACATCCTGTCAAAACGGACATAGCCGATGACATATCACTACACCGGCCCGTTGTCAATTTCATGTGACCTATGTCAGGGCTTGAAAACGCTGCTCGCCCGCTCGTCAAATGCGAGGAGAAATTCCTCTGTGGCGAGCAAAGATGAAGCATAGAGCGACTGCACCTGCGCTCCAAGCCTCATTATGAAGCAGAGTTCCGGTTTACAACTTCCGGTTTCCGGCTCCGCTGAGAGGAGACACCCTCTCCACCGCCGCGGGGGACTCGGAGGGACTAGGAGTAAGTACTATATACAACATGTACTATCACTATAATGGAGTACAGGGGAGCTGGGATATAGATTACTCAGTAATGTATATCCCAGCTCCCCTGTACGCCATTATAGTGATATGACATGTATACAGTAATGTATATCCCATCTCCCCTGTACTCCATTATAGTGATATGACATGTATACAGTAATGTATATCCCATCTCCCCTGTACTCCATTATAGTGATATGACATGTATACAGTAATGTATATCCCAGCTCCCCTGTACTCCATTATAGTGATGACATGTATGCAGTAATGATTACTGTATACATGTCATATCACTATAATGGAGTACAGGGAAGCTGGGATATACATTACTGTGTAAAGTTTTATATTTTGGACTCTTTATTCTAAAGAAAAATGTAATTTCATAAGCTTTAAGGGAGCGGGGTTGGGGGCGGGGTGGAGTTTGGGGCGGACCTCGGCAAGGTTTGTGGGGTAACTGGTGGAGAGTAAGTTTTGTGACCGGCTAGTAGGTCTGGACTCGAAGTGCTGAAAAATAAAATAGTAAAAAAAAAATAGAAACATTTGAAAAAAAAAGTAAATAAAATTCTACAATTATTATTTCACCAAAGAAATGTAGCAGAACACATTTTGACCTAAATTTATGAATAAATGTTATTTATTTGAAAAATTTTATAACACAAATGAAAAAAAAAAATGTGTTTTTTTTTTTTCAAACGTTTCAGGTGTTTTTTGTTTTATTTAGCAAATAATAAAAAACTCATTGGTGATTAAATACCACCAAAAAAAAGTTCTATTTGTGTAAAAAAAATGATCAAAATATCATATGGGTACAGTGTTGCATGACCGCACAATTGTCATTCAAAGTGCGACAGCCCTGAAAGGTGAAAATTGGCCTGGGCAGGAATTGGGTATAAGTGCCTGGTATTGTAATGGTTAAACAAAGTCATGGGTACCCTTGTGCAGCTATGTTCACCACCACTATGCACTCACCAGAAAGCTACTGGATAGCAGCAAAAATTGATGGTCACTGTTCACAATCCTGGGCTGGAGATCCTCCTTTTCTTAAAATGGGGTGCCTCGGGACTGTTCATAATTTTAAAGGGTGCCTCGGGACTGTCCATAATTTTAAAGGGTGCCTCGAGACTGTCCATAATTTTAAAGGGTGCCTCGAGACTGTCCATAATTTTAAAGGGTGCCTCGAGACTGTCCATAAATTTAAAGGGTGCCTCGGGACTGTCCATAATTTTAACAGGTGCCTTGATTGAAAAAGGGTTGAGAAACACTGCCTTAGCCAATAAAGGGATATCACTTTAAACTTTAATCTCTAAACTGTTGACATACATTTACAATAAAGCCTTCTTTTTGCAAATGTCTCCATCTAGTGGTTGGAAACAGCACTGTACCCATCCACAACTAACCTCTCACTAGGCCTCCAGGGTGTGCCTCTTTGGAGAGAAAAATAATGCGGAAACAATGAGCTCCGCTCACAAACACCACATGACATGACAGCGTTTTCGAATTACAGAAAAAAACTGTAGGTTTGATAAATTCTGGTGGTTTTTGAAACTTGATTAATTCTGTGTCTGGTTTCAAGGAAGCCTGTGTTGAGAGAAATCTGCAGGTTGCCATTGTGGACACCCTTCTGAAAAGAATAAGGGCCCGTTCACACTACAGCACAGCACGGGAAACCTGCAATCTGTGCGGGTTTCCCACTCAGCATTCAAAACGCACTGCCCTTGTGAGCTCCAGCGGGTGTCAGTGCACTGTTAACAACTCCCAAACACAGATCACAAGTGAAGTGCGTTTGCCCACATCGGATCGCATGATACAAAAAGTACCATGCGATCCGGTTGCAGTACATGTCCAAAAGTAGTGCATGCACTACTTTTGATGTGGTGCGATTTCAGCCTATTCAAAATGAATGGGTTGAAATCGCACCGCACAGAGTCGAGTGTAAAATCGCACCGAACATGCAGCGTGTTCCTGTGCGAATTCTTGTGTGAGTGACTGTCTATGGCCTCATATGGAGCAAATGGGCACCTGGTGCACTCGGGATAGCCCTCCATCTGTAATCTTTTCTTAGGCGAGAGTGACAAATCCCAGCTGTCCAAAGCCTCCTGGGATACTCACATCACGGATCCCAGGAAGTTTAGGTACAATCTAGAACACACTGCACATGCTCCACGATGTGTCATCAGGTGGCTGGCTGCAAGAACCTACAGGAGACAACAGCTCACAATGATGTATGGAAAGAAGATGCTGCCACCGGACCTGGAGTGCAGCGGCACCATGGCGGCTTACAGCAAGACAAGTTCCTCTTTAATTCAGAAATTACTGTAACTTTCAATGCACTTAACTTTCAGGCAACAAGTATTTTCCAAAAAAAGTTCAGCAGTGGCAGTCTCCATATTTTCTTGGTGTTAGTTTCTTTAATGTTTCTCCCTAAAGGCAGGCCACAGAAAAAGATGCAGTATATGTATATCTCCTCTCCAGTGTGGCTGCAAAGCCAAGGCCTGTTGTGATCCTCCTGACCTAGCTCACAAGGAGATCTGATGGCCTGCAGACAGTTTGTTTTCTTTTCTATACATCGATCAACATATTCTCACAAAGATTTTCCAACAAGCTAGAAATCAGTATGTGACCAGAAATGTTTTAACACAGTGTGACGGGCTTGGTGTTCCTAAACGGTCGACTCTTTCATTGACTGATGCTTACAAGAAATCTCTTTATTTGAAAGTAATATGCTAGGCAAAACCCAATCCTCAGAGTGCAATGCTTAGCAAAATAGCCACCAAATATAAATCAACTATGTAAAGACATTTTCAAGAGTACATACACGCTTTGGAACATAAAAAACACCAAAATAACACCAATGTATAACTAAAGCCAAAAGGTTTTATTTAGTATTGACTAGGGAAGAGAAGGATACAAATCCTTGTCAGGTTTTTGATATTCTTTCATTGGGGAGATTTTATTTTACTTCTTACCCCTTAGACACAACAGCAAATAAGAGGAAACCTCTCCAAAGTGAGGTAAGCTGGCCATACATGTAGCACATTTCAGCCCATTCCTGAGGAACCACCCAACAGTTGACCTGTGGGTGGCCTGGTCGGTGTCCTACTGGCCGGAATGCTTTGATATGAGAATCATGGGAGGTGGATGGAAAATTGTCAGATGTACAGTTGCTGCATCCAGTCAGATGCTTCCACTATTTGGGTATTCTGACAACCACAGGTGTTGGCTGTCAGACTACGATAGCCAGCAAGGGAGATCCTTCCACCATACAGGCTGGAGGAATCGAGTGATTTCTCTTGTTCAGCTTGCAGGGCTGAAAGAACTTTGTGGAAGGAGATGAACAGAAGTTTTTGTGCTGTGGGAGTCTATGGATACTCTTGCAACTGTAACCAAGCATTATAGAAAGCTTTGCCTTGCCCTCTTGGTACACTATCCAAATGTAGAAAATTAGGTCCTTCTTTAGTTCCCTTTGAAATGGTTCTTTATGTTATCTTCTCTTTTTATACAGCTGGTGTCAACTATTCAGCAATTTTCTTATTGACATTTCATGGGAATGAGCCCCACTGTTATTTATTGCTGTATACCCATTTATTGCTTGTCACATTTACTAGAATGTAACTCATGCAATCTCTCTCTTTCCCTGTCTTATTTTTTGTCTCTTAGTCTCTGTCTCAAAATAGCGTGGGCGTTCAGTTCATTATTCCAGGAAAAGAGAACAGAGCTCCTTATCCATACTCTTGAAAATGCAACATGCCAAATGTATCACACTTGCATAATTATTCTGAAAATTGGGCCATTCTGAAACAAAGTAGATTTTAAAAATAATTTCATGCTAAGCAAAAATAAGAGGTAAGGTGTGAAACTCTTGTATGATAAAAGATATGTCAAAGTCTTCATGAACTGTCTGATAAACTTTCTTGACAGACTAAGAAAAATATCAAAGTGGAACTCTGCCAAGCAGTAGCCCTATTAATGGCAACATAAATCATCATGCTCATTTGAGAAAGAAAAAAACATTACTGTAGATGAAATATTAAGTCTTCTCCTCAATCCCCTGTTCTTTGTATTTCATACATTGTGCGATAATACCCCATACTTGGAGTTCCTTCAAATGCACTGACTGCTACTGGAAGGACACACATCTACTAAGTCCATGGCAATAAAAGGATTAATTGTTATATTGTTCAAATATTCTTAAAGTAAGCCTGCTTTGAATGAAGCCTGGGAGCTGCCGCTGACCGCCTTGTAAAAATGTTAATTACCTGCTTCTTATACTAACCCGCTGGCTTCTGTACTGTCTAATTCACTGACTCGGAAAACGTATGCAGATCAGGAGATTCAGAGAAAAAGGAAGAAGCCTTCTTCTGCAGACTTGCTCTATTTTAGTATCTCAAAAGTACTAAAGAAGACTTGTAAGCATGACAGCAAGGCAACGAGGATTTTCAGATGTCAGCAATGGCAGGTTCCATATTTGTCTCATGGTAGGATTTCTTTAATTCGGCAACATTGTGAGAGGAATGTTTGTCACACCTTTCACAGTAATATAAAGAGTAACGAAGACTGCAGAAACTGAGCCAATTAGGAATTATTTCAATTAGCTCATCTAAACAGGTATGCTAAGGGTGCCCTCATGTGGATAAACTATTAATTGCGCAGGGCCCTCGATCCCCTCATGTTTTGCATTGTATTGGTATTGTTCTGTCACGTTCTGTCCCCCTTTGTAATGTACAGCGCTGAGCGAACTATTGGCGTTTTATAAATACTGTATAATAATAATAATAATTGCAAACAACTCAAACAGACCAATTTAAAGTGGTAAGATCAAGCCATTTCTGGCACTTTTTGCTTACATGTAACGTGTATTTTTTGCTAGAAAATGTCTTACAACCCCCAAACAATATTTTTTTTTAAAGCAGAGGCTCTAGAGAATAAATTGGTGGGTTTTGCAATTTGTTTTTAATGTCAAATGGAATTGTCTCAGCAATTTTTTAAATGCAATTTTCTGGTAAAAAAATGACATTTTTTGTAAAATATAAAAGATGTTACGTCGAGTAAACAGATACCAAACCCGTGCAACAGCAACAAATGAAGCAAATTTTATTATCCATAGGCGACGCATAAAAAACCTTTACAGGTTACCACTGTAGACTTACAGGGGAGGCCTAGTGCTAGAATTACTGTCCATGATCTGACATTCGCGGTGATTACGCATACAGTTAGGTCCATATATTTGGATACAGGCACAATTTTAGTTTTTTTTCAGGTATTTATCAAAAAGAGAGGTATAGCCTTGAAACGCGTCAGCCATTAAGAGGTCTACAGTCCCCCACAGACATCTTCCAGGGAGATTGGACCATGCTCTATTTCTAGTGACATGCTTTTGATGTTATTCTTTTGTGAGTATAATATTTTTTGCCGATTGCCTCTCGGGATCAGGAAGGAATTTTTTTTACCCTGCAGGAGAAAATTGGATCGTGCTTTGCTGGATGTTTTTTGCATTCCTCTGGATCAACTGTGGGTGTAGGATTAGAACCTTTTTTTTTTTTTTTTTTTTTTTTATGGTTGAACTGGATGGTCTTTTTTTCAGCCAGACTATATAAAAAAAAATAATTTCTATTTTAAAAAGGTAGTGCACTAGGCTCGTGCACCCTCTTTTTGTTTCTTTGTATGCAGTTCTTTTGAATTTCCCTGATCTGCTGAGGGCAGTAAGGCTCACATTCCTTAAATACTCCATGTGGGGCTACAGACATTGTCCAGCGTACGCGTTTAGGCATCCGGTTGCTTTTTTCTTCTTACATGCAAGCCCCACATCTCCATCACAGTAAGGTCCAGGTAAGACAGCACCAAGGATCAGTAGTTTCCAGAAAACTGCAAGATGAATTCTCTTGGATTCACAGAATACATAAACCCTTGAAGAAAAAATAGCTTGTTATCCTGGGGAGAAAAACATCAAATTCTCCTGGAATGCTAGCAAGAAACTAAAGCATGCATGTGAGTGGGAGGGGTTATACCTGGCTGGCTAACAGCATTTTTGTTTGCCAGTGTCGATTTCTTTTGAAGGCAGTATACCGTAGTTGTCTGGGAATTCCTTCTTTTTTTTGTAATTCCTTTATATTCATATGACAGTGACTACAGACAATGATCATTCACAAGTGGGTACTCGGGTAATACAAATATATATGAGCAAGGCAAAAACAGGCAGCAGATAAGGGGTATATCAACACCGGATTGTTAGGTATCCATATGACAGGAATATGGGATCCATATCAAGTTATGTGGGCACCTAACAGCAAACCACAACCAATGAAACCAGGACAGCATACTCTGCTTTAGCTTGTAATGTCAGTGGCTCTATGGACACAATAGAGTTAGGGCATGGCAAACAAAGTCAACATCAGGGAGTTCCCAAGAGGGAAAGGGGAAGGGGAAGGGTTGGTAGCAAGGGAGAAAAAAAGAAGGAAGAGGAAGGGAAAGGGGGGAAGTGGGAGAAGGGTAACAGAGTTGTCCCTCTCCCGCACAGGATACAGCAGAGCAGGCTTTACTGGGAACCGGACAGCTCATTGAGATACAAATCAGTGTACACAAAATAGTTCCATGGTCTCCATATTTCGATGCAGGACTCCTCCATGTTTGCTGACTGAGATCACAGCTCGCCAAAATGGCTGGATTCCCACGCACAACCAGCAAATACAGTTCATTGTTCCCCCTCTGCATCGCAGCACCAGCAAGTATCTGGGATACGTGGGAAGATACGGTGGAGTAGGGACCCTGTACCATCTGGTAAGCATTTTGTAACTAGATTCCTGAAACCTCATTGCTATAGAAGACTTTTAGCAAAATGAAGCATTTTCTTCCTCTGGCTAGGGGTGAAACTCATACCAAGATCAGATTCCCATTTTGCAAGAAAGGGAGGTATGTAATCTTCACCAAGGTGTGTTAGCGTGTCAGAGTAAGAAAGGGAATGGCGTACTGGATCCCCCGCACGACATATCGATTAGAATCCAGTTAGCGACCAAAAGATACTCGGAGAGAGAGAAAGCTGACGAAGGAAGTGGCGCAACTGAAGTCCACCCCAGAAACCCAGGGGAGGGGTCAGCCAGGCGAGTGATATCAGTGGCAATCAACCGCCCTTCTGATCGTAGAAAATCAGACAACCTTGAACTTGGGAGGCGATGAAATTACCCCTTTTGGAGTTCGGGAATAAATTCTGGGTTGCCCACGAATGGAATCATAGGTGAGAGGCGGAGAGACCGCAGTATTGTGAAATGTCACTTTTGCAACTCGGAGAGTGCTGCCGAGGGTGGGATGTGTACACAATTCCTTAGGTAGTAGGGATGCAATCCAGGGCCAACTCGTTGAGGTACTCTGGGAGTCCTCCATCTCCATAGAGACCCAAAGTTTTACATTTCCATAACAATGCCAGTTAATTATCCTGGTAATGTGCACTGCCTTGCTAGTAAGTGTGAATATCTGGAAGGGCCAACCCTCCAAAGGATATAGGCAAGGAAAGACTGTGTAGTTTCTGGTGTGATCTCTTATGGGACCAGACAAAGACCTGGAAAAAAGATTGCAAGCAAATGGGGACAGCTTTAGACAAGTAAAGAATCCGGGGAAGTATGGCCATTTTAATGGGATTGCAGTAACCGAGCGAAGTCAGCATCTAGGAGTGCAAATGCAGTAAATCTTCTTTAAGCTTAATAAGAAGAGTTTCAATATTTTCTGAGTAAAGCTTGGCTGGGTCTGGGGTGATGTTGGTCCCTAGGTACCTGATCGCATCATGCGCCCATTTGAAGGGGAAGAAAGGCTGTAAGCTGCAAACAATTTCTGGGTCTGTAGAGACGTTTAGCGCAGAAGACTTGCCCAAGTTAATTTTAAAATGTGACAGCTCCCTATATTCCTTCAGGGATCGGAGGAGGTTCGGTAAAGAAATGAGCTGATCCATAACAAAGAAAATCAAATCGTCGGCAAAAGCTGCCACCTTATGCGTCCCAGAGAACTTCTGATAACCTGCTATTGGGGTTCACACGTACTTTGCATAAGAGAGGATCCAGCGTGAGAATGAATATGAGAGGTGAGAGGGGGCACCCCTGTCTCATCCCATTCGAGATTGGGAAGAAATCGGATCTGGTCTCATTGACTTTTACAGCAGCAGAAGGTGAAGAATCTACCAAAGCATCGAGGGCCCAAAGGCCTATGTGCTTCATGGGCTCCCGAATAAAGAACCAATGGACCCTATCAAATGCTTTTTTCATGTCCATTGACAGCAATATGAGTGGGGTCTTTGAGATCCTGGCGGCGTGAATCAGATTAAGGATGCGGATCGTGTTGTCACGCGGCTCGCGTAAAGGGACAAAGCCTGATTGATCTTTGTGTATCTGACAGGGTCTCAGAATTCCTTCTGATCCTGTGTCCCTAATGATTGATAAAGAAAAGTGTCATTCTTTCAATGGTAGTGAGGTGTACATGTTCGAAAAGGTGTGAAAGAGGCCATCCACAACATTCTGGACATCCACCCCTTCGCAGGGGAAGGAAACCTTTGACACCATCTGTCATCTTCATATAATGTGGTTTTAAAATCTCTACCTGGTGAAATGACAACCGTTCACAATTTTGATCATGTAGCTTAAAAAATGAACACCTATCCCAGACTGGCCTACCTATCCTTGGCACCATGGTGATTGGATTATGTAATTGGAACTGGCCAGTCTCAAACTTTCAGACCTCCCTTCATATTTTTGAACAATCAACATTTGCATTGATACATTCCATAATGATTGGTTTAAAGTGACTGAGTTACCTTGTGTGGCTATAAACGCTGGCGTATGAAGAAGCTACTTGGATTATGATGAGCAGTAAATGTCTTCAACAGTACAAGTCCAGCTGAATGTGATCAGATACTGCCAGCTATACCATTACCTGGATAAATAAGAACCTTCACAGACACAACTGTGGTACGTTACCTTGGTGGATGAACTGGACTCTCCTCATCAGAGCTGATTTCAATTTCAAATATTTCCTCAGCTCCAGTGGTAAGGGGAACATCCTCCTTCTTGTCATGTTTAACTCTCCTTCTTTTCCTCTTCTTCTTTTTCACAGACCCTGTGCTAATGTTCTCAGGCTCTGTGGTGTGAGACAATGGAGAAGTTTCTTCATCTTCCCCTGAGTTTGGCAAATGGCTATGGACATTCATAAAAAAATGGTCATCTGTAGGTATAGGTGAGGTAGCCAGGTATGCAGGAACCTGTTCCTAAATGCAAAACAGAATAGAAAAACATGAAAAAGGTAAAACTACATACTACTAGCATTGTGGCCTTAATCTTACTTAAACTGCTGACCAATGCTTGCATAGGAATGACACAATTGCTATATGGGGTGTCTTCAGACACCATACTCTTAGCAAGATATTCTTCTATCTAATGACAGTTCACACTTTTAGACCACATTCACACCCATTCATTGTGCCAAAGCAAATATTGTAGCATCTTTCATTTTAAATGGCACTCAAAAGTACTAGAGGAGCGCATCTCTAACACCCCTACTTTTGCAGCACATCACATTACAACATGTAATGCTGCACCATGCATTGGCTGGGTTACGTCTGCTAAACTAGAGCAGGTGCATTTTCTTTTTTGCTATGGTGCATTGGCAGCCCATTCAAATAAGCAGGCAGCCCTAACACTACGCACGTTAACACAATACACCAGATAGCTCAGATGTGAATTGGGCCTTAAAAAAAAAAAAAGCCTGATTCTGAATCCCATGTAAAGCGATAAAGAAGTGATCTCCCCATTAAGTAGCCAGGGTGCCAAAGGGCATGAGACATACCCCACCTTTATTGCCAATACTTTAAATGTCCATATAACGATGGAGTGCAGAGAAAATTGCACATAAGTTGGGGTTATACAATACTTGGAAAATATTTTCAGTCTAAAAATGCAAATTTAACCCCATGAAAAAAAAAACAAAAAAAACAAAAAAAACACATCACTAGCCTAATTTTATGGTTTATAGTAACCTCTTCTTTTCTGACAAACTTTCATTTGGAAAATAGTAATATTTGCACAGCATACCATTTTAACCAGGACAGGACATGCACCACCAAGCACATACATTTCTCTTTCCCCACAAATACATTTATGAATTTAAAATTAAAGTTCCAACTCATGGTGGCAGAATTCTTATTAGAGCTGGACCCCAAAGTGTTTCATACATGAGGTGAGTTGACGCAAAATTAGATGTCCATAGTCCCACGGGGGTGTAAGAGATAAAAAGGGCACGATGGGAGGGGGAGGGAGAGAGGGAAAAGGGGGACAAGGGCCACTTGGTGGATCCAGTAGAAAGACCATAGAGGACCACAAAACGGTTAATACCTCAAAGCAGCCTCCAAGTAGAGCAGAAGCAAATCTCCAATGTCACTTGTAAAAAAGGAATAAAGAAGGTGCCACTGAGTGCAGACTGTTAATACTTTAATTGTAAACAATAGTGTAAATGAACACTCAGATTGTGAAGGATAAAATAAGACACATCTGTAGTCCAATGCAATGGAATCCAGGAGTGGTTAGCATTTTCTGCAGGTGATTGGCGTCCAGTTCCTAGGTCCAGAGGCCGGCTGTCAGAAGATGAGACCGAAAACCACTGTGTACCTGCGTTCCACATACATACATAACGTTTTTTCGGTCCCATCTCCAGACCTAAGAATTGGACGGCAATCACCTGCAGCAAATGCCAACCACTCCCGGATGCCATTGCATTGGACTACAGATGTGCCTTATTTTATCCTTCACAATGTGAGTGTTCATTTACACTATTGTTAACAATTAAAGAGTTAACAGTCTGCACTCAGTGACGCCCCTCAAAGTCTTTCACCCTCTTTGTGTATGAGCTGGTGAACAATTTCATCAAAATAGAATCTTCATGACTGGATTTTAAGGATTTAAGACTGCTAAAACCTCATACCAGCAGCATACAACCATCACAAATGAACTAATGCTTAATGAGGACCCTAAGTAAGCTGGCAGCTTTGGCCTTCCCTTATTCCTTTAATTCAACCTGACAAAGGATTGCAATAGGTACACTGAAAGCACCTAATTTGCACTGTCTGCTCTGTCCTGCCCCATCAGACACCAACTGCCTACAACTGCATGCATCCTCCCTTGTGAACTGGCGGACAAATGTACAGCTTTGACCAACTTGGCTATCATCCTGGTTTACTGCAGGAGCATTACAAGTTGTAGCCTGGCCACCTGGACATCCTTCAGATCCCTGCATAGCCTGCCTTTTGAAAGAAAAAAAAAAACCTAGCTCTGCGCTCAATCTAGCAGCATGAAATATCTCATGTTTGAATTTATAGGATTAAAGAATGATGAAAAGAGAGGTCATGTATAAAAAGAAGAAAAGGAAAAGAAAGTAAAAGGAAAGAGGGGAAGGAGGTAAGGAGAAGAAAAAAAGTGAAAAAGAGGAAAAGGGAAAAGATGAGAAACGGAAGATAGGAAGTTAGTGTAGAAGAGAGGGAGATCTTGAGATTAATAGAGGAAGGGAAGGAACTGGGAAAAATAGGGGTAGAAATTGGGTGGGTGGGTATGATTAGGACTGGGTAGGGGGATCTTGGGTGCAATGTGAAAAGAGGGATTGTTTTGTGGAATGATGTGATCATCGAATTTTGTAATATTGAAACTAATAAAAAATGTTTTAAAAAGTGCAAAAAAAAAGTGCAAAAAAAAAAAAAAAAAAAAAGACATTAGCATAAGACAATGTCAAACTACCATAGATAATTCAATAAGAAAGTGTAGTAATCGTCAATACAATCAGATAGGTATATGACACTGTACTATTAAGTCTGCCAAAGCATCTGTTGAATTTGCTCAAGAATAAAATAGTAAAATATAGTAACCAAAAAAAAAAATTAAAGTTTCCTTTTATCATATTTGCGTGAACCCCTTAGTACATACAGCAGGCTTTCACACAGTTGCAAGGGAAGAAAATTTTTCACACTTACACCTTCTTCTTCTGTTTCTTGTACAAAAAATGCTTCACCATTATCACCAAGCTTCATGTGCAAATCCACAGGTTCTCCATTGATTTCTATGTCAATCTACCATACAAAAGAAAATAGCATTCAACGTTTTGCAACCAAACAAACTGCTACAATAGGTAAATTATTTAGCTACTCAAGAAGGAGAACAAGAAAAAATTAAGCACCTCTTGACCAAAAACCTTTTTTTTCTTAATTTTGGTTAGAAAACAAGCAGTTTTTAAAAACCCGGTGACAAGATCTAGGTCTGTACCTGTGATCTCTGTGGTGTCTGGCTGTAGCTCCGTCTGATCTCTTAACCACTTGAGTTCCAGAAGGTTTTACCCCTTCATGAAAAATTATTAGGAGACCGAATAGACCCCCTAGAACAGAGGTTTAAAAAGAGAACCAACTGCGGCGTAGCAAAGTTAAACCACTTTATTGAGATCAATATAGGTAATAAGGCCAGATGGCCAACAATCCTCCATTCACCATTAAAGTAAGGTAAGATAACTTTATCTCCTTAAAACCCAAGCCCGGGCATGCTCATACACTCACAAATGCTATATGTGATCACTCAGTCTATTTAGAGCATAAATTGGTGGGTCAATAATCTCCAGAGTCACAGTCAATGGGTGGTGTCAATTAGCACTGTAGCTAGCTATAGCTGGCCACCCAATCAACAGACACACAGTGGTGATTTTAATGACTGGTATTGATACTGTTGATTATGTTAATGTTCACCCATTGGGCCTACTCTCCAGAATCCAGTCATTAAAATCGTTTACGTTTGATACATCACCTTTGTTAATGCCATTTATGTCTACTTCCAGTTCTGAACTTAATGTGACATTGAATAGATGGCTTATCTGTATTCTGTACCCAGTTTATGAACAAGGAAAGTTCTGGGAGAGACAAGAATCTGTCTGTCACCACCCCCGGCCATTACAATTGGCTGAATGGGATGAAAGTCCCTTTAAGAGGCCAGGGGTGCGTACGTCCTGACGAAGCTGACGGTCACATGGGTGAAACGTGTTGATGTAGGCAGCGTCAGCCAGTCCTGGGCCACGCCCCCACCAGCAGTGATGTTCGTACCTGCCCAACGTGGTGATGTTTGTACCTGCCCAACGTGGTGATGTTTGTACCTGCCCAACGTGGTGACGTTTGTACCTGCCCAACGTGGTGATGTTTGTACCTGCCCAACGTGGTGATGTTTGTACCTGCCCAATGTGGTGATGTTTGTACCTGCCCAATGTGGTGATGTTTGTACCTGCCCAATGTGGATGGAGGATACCCCCATGTACCTTCTATTCAATGACCATTGATCTCCGCATTAAGGTTTATCAACAAAAGGACTTTCCATCTGACTTAGCTGGTATTTGGAGCCCACGAAACTTCGGCTTGGTCCAGAAAGATACTTTGTTTCAACTCTGCTACATCCCCTGAGTGGAGGTCTGGATATTACTGAGGAGAGCAACAACAGTGTGTGGAGTGGTGAGAGCCTGTGGGCACATTTCATGTGGCGGTTACCGCCATCTGTGCTACAATTCAATATTATCTTAGACCGTATGGTCATTGGCCTCATCCACCACAAGGGCTGTACCAATCTATACCCTTTGCACAAACTTCAACTAGCTTTTTGCTGTTTCCACTACTGTGTCTGCCCCTCATGTCTGTTCACATAAATTGCAGGCATCTCTTGGATACACCTGAGCTACCTCATTAGCTCACCTACTGCACAATACACTCAGGCAGTGAGCTCCACAATCCTGCCCTTATCTCAGTTTATAATCTTACCCTCTACAGGGGTACCCCACTTTTTCAGAGGTTACTCCTCTGGACTTGGACTTCCTATATTGCCTAATGGTTCCAGCATGGTTTTATCTTTACCCAGATGTGATTTACATGCCTTAATATATGATACTGTTGATTATGTTGATGTTCACCCATTGGGCCTACTCTCCAGAATCAGTCATTAAAATCACCACTGTGTGCCTGTTGATTGGGTGGCCAGCTATAGAAAGCTACAGTGCTAATTGGCACTCATTGACTGACTCTGGAGATTATTGACCCAGCAATTTATGCTCTAAATAGACGGAGTGATCACATATAGTGTTTGTGAGTGCATGGGCGTGGCCCGGGCTTGAGTTTTAAGGAGATAACCTTATTTTAACGGTGAATGGAAGATTGTCGGCCATCTGGCCTCATTCCCTATATTGATCTCAATAAAGTGGTTTAACTTTGCTACGCCGCAGTTGGTTCTCTTTTTAAACCTCTGTTCTAGGGGGTCTATTGGGTCTCCTAATAATTTTTGGAGGACCCCACCCTACTCATTATTGGCAAGTCGGTGACCTAGCTTCGAATCTTGAGGTCTGTTTCCCCCTTTGGGGTGAGGTATTTTCCTGTATTAGTTTTTAATCAATTAATTTAACCCCTTCATGGTCAGGCCATTTTTTTGCTTTTCAGCACTGTGCTACTTTAACTGGAAAATGCGCGGTCATGTAACACTGTACCGAAATGAAATGTATATTATTTTTTTCACACAAATAGAGCATTCTTTTGATGGTATTTGATCACCAATTGTTTTTTTTTTAAATTTTTCTTATTATATGAATGAAAAAAAGACCAAGAAAAAAATATATATATTTTATGCTGTTACAAAACAAACAAGCAAACATTTCTTTATAAATTTAGGCCAAAATGTATTCTGCTATATGTCTTTGGTAAAAATAAAGTGTATATTGATTGGTTCGTGTAAAAGCATTGCATTCATTGATAAAATGCAAAGCATTCACCGAATGGTGATTGTGTGGAGCAGCAGAGGACCCAAAAGCTAGTGGAGATCACTGGAGTAGCAGTGGGCCTTAAGTTTCCATGCACACTGAGTGTTTTGATAACTTTGGTAATGTTAGCTGTGTAAAGTCACGTTAAAAACATCAGTTTTTCAGCTTTTTTTTAGCGTTTTTGCATTAGAGTTTAGCCGCGTTTGTGTTTAACAGTTTTTTACCCAAAAAATACAAAATATTTTGGTCAAAAAACATCCAAAAACGCCGGTTTACCACGTTTTGCACATTTTTCAGCGTTAGAGCGTTTTTACAGCTAAAAAATTCCTCTAGAAACCCACTAGTCCTGGGTTGTTTTCCTAGTCAAAAACCATCCCTGCCAAAAAACATTGATTACAGTCTATGTGTGCATAGACACATAGGATAACATGCTGAGGACTTTACTGGCTGTAGAAAAAACCGTCAAACGCCAAAAACAGCCGCTGTAAAAACGTCTAGTGCGCATGAGGACTAAATATGTTCTTTTTGATTTAATAACATCTTGATCTTTTTTTAGAGGCTCTTAGTAGGAACGTAGTATCAGATTGTCATATTATATAGAAACAATATGCATGTCAGTTGTGGATATTGCTGGCTCATTCAAAATGAATATGCTGCTTTAACATAAAATGCATCATTGTGCAGCAACAATGCACCAATATATGAATGGGCTCTAAAGAACCAATACAAAAAATGACAGCCAAATAGCTATCCAAAGCAACGGAATAAAAAATTATAACATGTATAAAAAATTATAACGTATTAAAAAAACAAATTAAATTATAACGTGCATGAAATAGGGGAAACAAGAAAGCAAAGTTCCAACTTCTGTGAAAAGTCTTAACTGGCAGCAGAGTTCAGAACAGACTTACCACTTTTTCCTTGGACCGAAGAACGCCTAACTTCCCAAAACGAACATGGAAAGGTGAGCACAGGAAAGTTCCATCTTGCTGCTGGACCACAATCACATCAATGCAGCCTGAAAGGGTAGCCTGGTTGATTCCTTTATACAGTTCCCTCACAGTAACCAGGACATGCCCGGCCAGTTGCCCAACATAGTTCATGGTTTGTGACTAGAAAGAAAAAGAGTTACATAAGGAAAGATGGCACATATAAAAAAAAAAAAACATGCAACTGTGAACTGTTATAATGTAAGTGACCTTTGTGAATTGGTGTAGCAAGCAAACTTAGCGATGTTAAACTCAGTTTTTTGAGCAATGGATTTAATCACTCATCAAGTATGCAGCTTCTTTATATTTTATTCCTTGCCTCTGTTCCAGTTTAAGTTGGTGCCATGGCCACTCTCCCCGGTTTCCTGTTTAAGGGTGGCTCCTTTTTCCTGCAGCATCTTATGGCGTCACACTTGCATGCAAGGACTAGAGAGTTGTCTCCCTACACTTTGTGCAATAGAAACACACAGTCCCATAGCCTAGGATGACAGGGCCCTCCCCTGCTCATCCTTCTTCAGGCTGGCTACGAAGACTTTAGATTGCACTGTCCATTGTTAACTCTTTCCTGTGAAGCTTCCTGGTGGGGTTGTTCACATGCGTTTGGACTAAGACCTGAACACACTTGAGCTCATCCCTGCAGGAGACAGCATTGTCCATTTTTAACAATTTCATGTGAATACTGTGAGTTTAGGGAAGCAGCTCTGAGAGATCATGAGCATGTAGCAATTAAAGTTGTAAACTGCAAGTGCTGAGGTAAGAATTTTAACAAAATAGTTTGCTGAGGCATGTTTATTTTTTAGTGTTCAATTGAGGCAATCTGGAGGAGCTGTGTATGGCAACCAATAAGCATCCATCTTCAGCTTAAGTAAAGCTTTGAAAATGAAAGAGAGAAGCCGATTGGTTGCATTATACAGCTGCTCCAGTTCGGATAAATTTCCCTTGACGTGTTAATAATTCCAGGTATTGGCATGTTATATATAGTTACATTGGTCCAGCTTGGACCAATGTAAATATTTACAGTATATGACATACCTAGCCAAAGTCACTGGAAGCTTAAATCCACTGAAGTAGACACTGCTACTACCTTCAGTGATCACAGGAGAACACAGGAGCTCAGTCACCTGGTCAGTTACTCAGAATGCTATACATGAATGCAAGGTGTTCTCTGATTGGATGAGGTGGAGAGATGGTGCGGCGACACCACGCTCGCTCATCCAATCAGAATACTTTGCAATAATTCAGAAAAATGCAAGGCTGTAGGAAAGTTATAGAGTCCACAAACTATAGTATATATATAAAAGTCAGTTCTGATGTACTGACGGAACGGATCTCATTTCTTGAGGCCAAAAATGTCAGGACAGTACAGATATCCCCTAAATTATCCCTTTTTTGGAAAGTAGACAGTCTGCGGTATTTCGTAAGAGGCAAGGCATTTTTTTCCCACATACGGTCACTATGCAGTACAGCATCATCATATAATTGGTGTGGCGGTGATCAGGGATACTGATTGGTGACCATGCAAAGAAAAAAAAAATTATATATAAAACTTTTGTTTCCCTTTATTTAGGATTTTTTCATAAAACACTGTGACCAGAGTAACATACCATAGTAACACTGTACTACCATAGGGAAATAATCAGTAGTTGTATTTATTTATTATTTTTTTTTTACACTTTATGATTGCCTATAGCAGTGAATTTCACTGCTATAGGCAAGCATTTAACTGAATGCACAGTGGCTAAATGGTTAGCACTTCCACCTGGCAGTATTAGGGTTGTTGGTATGTAATAAACTGCAAGAATAAGCCATGTTGCCAGTGAACAACCAATCAGCTTCACGTAGACCATGAAACAATGAAACAGGGATTCTGAAGGGATGACATAGTCAATACAAAAGCTTCTTGTTAGTACACTTTCATGCATTAGCCCCTATATGCATTATGCACAGGGCAGCACAGTGGCTAAATGGTTAGCACTTCCGCCTGGCAGTACAAGGGTTGTTGGTTTGAATCCCAACCACAGCATCACCTGCCTGGACTTTGCATGTTCTCCCTGTGCCTGCGTGGGTTTCTTTCGGGTACTACGGTTTCCTCCCACACTCTAAAGACATGCTGGTAGGTTAATTGGATCCTGTGTAAAATGGCCCTAGTATGTGTATGTATGAATATGAGTTAGGGACCTTAGATTGTATACACCTTGAGGGTTAGGGACTGATGTGAATGTACAATATATATAAAGCGCTGTGTACATTGAAGGCACTACATAAGAACCTCTAATAATATTGATAGTAATTAGTAAAGGAACTAGCGGTAACACATAGGCACTTCACACTCTCCCCGTTAGATAGGTACTAGCAGCATAACATCCATGTAATGTGGAAGTAAAGACGAAGCTCTGGTATTGTTACTCACTGCCAAGCCTACACTGATAATATTCATTGTACAAACAGGGAAGCAATTTATAGAGCTGTCCTCCATAAAGTGTCCGTATAAATAAAAATCACATAAAGAAAGGACAACATCGGATTATACAGAAGACACATCCCCCTCCTTTGCTGACAAACATAACATGCAATTGGTCAAAGCTATCACAGCAAAATATATTTAAATTGATGCTTTTTGCAGTGTCATTCATGACACAGCACAAAAAAAAAAAAACAAATAGAAGAATCAAAACACAGCAAAGCCTGTGAAAAATGAAAAATGATCCATTTCTGCTCTGAGTTAAAGACGTGGATATTTTTGTAGAGAGGATTCACATCCTGCCCTGCTCTGGATTGTGAGATAAACGCTGCAAACTGCAGACTCAGTAGCTGGTCCTACATCCTCCCAGCTATCGGACTTTTCCAGTTATTCACTCTCAGTGAGCCGACACACTTGTTTATCGGAGGATCACACGTTGCCAAGACCAAAGAGAAAGAAACAAAAACAGAGAACTGTATTTCGCCTATCAAGATGACACAACAAAATAACACATAAAATCATTGGTTTACTTCCAGGAGTGTACTCTGCTGAACTGCAGCCATCTAGGAATTACCACATGCTGCATGCTTTTGTTTATTAAACCCGTTATACCAAATCTACCTTCTAGGCCTCTTTACATTATTGGGTGAGGGGCAGTAAAAACACGTGGTTGTGGCACGTTTTTGATACTCCCTCTTAAAGAGGAGCTTTAGTCCCCACCCCCAGAAAGAAAAATTAAAAGTCAGCAAATCTAGTAGCTGCTGAATTTAAATAAAAGATATTTACCTATACAGGGATCCAAAGCCGTCCTCACCCAGGACGATTTTTTACCAGTTTTCACTTCCCTGATGCTGGCATGTTTATTATGAGAAGCCTTTCCACTGTGCACCGAGCTTGGTGAATCATCCCACAGCCATCTGTGACGCATCCCAGAAGGCTGCAGCAATGGGGTTGGGGGAACTTCCGCGTGGATCGCCTAGGCCAGGGGTAGGCAACCTGCGGCTCTCCAGCTGTTGCAGGACTACAAGTTCCATCATGCCTCTGCAAGTCATAGCTGTAACGGTCAGTTTTGTAATGTTGCAATGCCTCATGGGAAATGTAGTTCCACAACAGCTAGAGAGCTGCGGGTTGCCTACCCCTGGCCTAGGCAATCCAAGCAGAAGTGTGAGTGGGTAACTATCAAGACTAAGTACCCACTCCCCCCCACAAAAAAAAAAGTTTCCAAAAGTGGTAGAGGAGGGAGGAGGCAGAAAAGCAGAACTTCCTCTTAGGCATGAAGTTCTGCTCTAACTGTAAAGACAGTGGACAGAGGTGAACACCACGATGCGTTGAAAAAATTATCCCTCTTCCGCATTTGGCTGGCACTACTGACCATGAAACACAACCACGTAAATGCCCCACAACCATGTGCAATTCCCACAATTGGGACAACATGGTTCAGGTTTTTAGGGGGTAAAACAGCCAGTGAGGTGGTGACATAATCGCTCTGCTTTTTAAACACCCTCTGAACAGCCATCCACCATGGGTAGCTCTTCAGAGGCCACCACAAGTCTAAACAAGCCATTGGGCCTCTTACACACATACAGAATCATTTACTGATGTTTATAGGTTTAGGATAATGAGCTTGCATATACACCTGTACAAGCATGTATACAAGCATACAATTCTTCCTAATCCTTTTCTAAAGTTTCGATTTAAATGTATACACTTGTATGTACTTGCACATACACAAGTAATTTATAGCACTGAATATGCCAATTTTCAATTTTTTTTACTGCTCAGAATGCATCGTTGTATCTCTGATCCTTACACAACAACGTGCCTGTGCTCATATCTATGTATAAAAAGTGCCAAACAGCTACAAATATGCATTTTTTTTTTCGCCCGTGTGCAAGAGGTAATCATGGCCATACACTATACAATTTTCTGTCCAATTTCTGCCAAATTTTCTTTAGATTTACCTTCAACTATGTAGTGCAAGTGCCTGCAAAATTGGGTACAATTGAAAGTGTTGTTCAGGTTTCACCTCATATTATATGGTTTTTGGTAAATCTAAATCTCAAGAAAATTGTCTAGTGTATGGCCAGTCTTAGCCCTGGTTCACATTGATGCGGTATGGAATTCGCAACATCAACTGCATCAGAATTGTACCCAGTTCGTGCGAACCGCTGCGGGTGTGTATGTTAACAACACCCTGAAAGTGGTCCGCAAAATGCAATGTGCAGAATTGAATCGCATAGGTGTGAATACCCATGCGATCCAATTTTAGTGCGGACCCAAAAAAGGGTCCTGCATGTTTTTGGTGCAGGTGCGGTGCAATTAGAGCCGTACAAAATGTATAGCTCCAATCGCACCACACACAAATCGCATGTAATTTGCAGAGGAATGCAGTGCGGTTCTTGCGTGAATCACATCCGATATACCATACCGCATATACAGGTGAAACTTGAAAAATTAGAATATCGTGCAAAAGTTCATTTCTGTAATGCAACTTAAAAGGTGAAACTAATATATGAGATAGACTCATTACATGCAAAGCAAGATAGTTCAAGCCGTGATTTGTCATAATTGTGATGATTATGGCTTACAGCTCATGAAAACCCCAAATCCGCAATCTCAGAAAATTAGAATATTACATGCAATCAATAAAACAAGGATTGTACATAGAACAATATCGGACCTCTGAAAAGTATAAGCATGCATATGTACTCAGTACTTGGTTTGGGCCCCTTTTGCAGCAATTACTGCCTCAATGCGGCGTGGTATGGAAGCTATCAGCCTGTGTCACTGCTGAGGTGTTATGGAAGACCGGGATGCTTTAATAGCGGCCTTCAGCTCTTCTGCATTGTTCGGTCTCATGTCTCTCATCTTTCTCTTGGCAATACCCCATAGATTCAGGTTAGGGGAGCTTGCTGGCCAATCAAGCACAGTAATCCCACGGTCATTGAACCTGGTTTTGGTGCTTTTGGCAGTGTGGGCAGGTGCCAAGTCCTGCTGGAAAATGAAGTCAGCATCCCCATAAAGCTCGTCTGTGGAAGGAAGCATGAAGTGCTCCAAAATCTCCTGGTAGACGGCTGCGTTGACCCTGGACTTAATGAAGCACAGTGGACCAACACCAGCAGATGACATGGCTCCCCAAATCAACACAGACTGTGGAAACTTCACACTGGACCTCAAGCATCTTGCAGTGTGTGCCTCTCCATTCTTCCTCCATACTCTGGGTCCTTGGTTTCCAAATGAGATGCAAAAGTTGCTCTCATCAGAAAAGAGGACTATGGACCACTGAGCAACAGACCAGGTCTGTTTTTCTTTAGCCCAGGTAAGACGTTTCTGACGTTGTTTGTTGTTCAGGAGCGACTTGACAAGAGGAATACATTTGAAGCCCATGTCCAGGATCCGTCTGTGTGTGGTGGCTCTTGATGCACTGACTCCAGCCTCAGTCCACTCCTTGTGAAAGTCCCCAACACTATTGAATGGCCTTTTCCTGACAATCCATTCCAGACTGCGGTCATCCCTGCTGCTTGTGCACCTTTTTCTTCCACACTTTTCCCTTCCACATAACTTTCTATTAAGGTGCTTTGATACAGCACTTTGGGAACATCCAACTTCTTTGGCAATTATCTTTTGAGGCTTTCCCTCCTTATGGAGGGTGTCAATGATGGTTTTCTGCACAACTGTCAGGTCAGCAGTCTTTCCCATGATTGTGATTCCTACTGAACCAGACTGAGATACTATTTAAAGGCTCAGGAACCCTTTGCAGGTGTTATGGCTTAATTAGCTGATTAGAGTGGGACACTTTGAGCCTAGAATATTGCACCTTTTCACAATATTCTAATTTTCTGAGATTGTGGATTTGGGGTTTTCATGAGCTGTAAGCCATAATCATCACAATTATGACAAATCACAGCTTGAACTATCTTGCTTTGCATGTAATGAGTCTATCTCATATATTATTTTCACTTCTCTCAATTAACTTTTGCACAATATTCTAATTTTTCGAGTTTCACCTGTATGTGAACCCAGGCTAAAAGTATGAATCTGAATCTGCTCCTCTCAAGCAGTCTTGCTGCAGAGAGGCAATACATGGTCTGCCCGCTAAGTGACACCCACTACAGAGAGTACATACAAGGACCAGTGTCAGCTGCCTGTAGGCTGTTCTGAGCTCACATTTGACCGTTTGAGATGCTTCTGAGGTAATTCGCAATTCAATGCAAGGTGCATCTGATCAGCAGAAAACCTCCTTCTGACCTATATCTAGCTTCTTTTGTATTCCCATAGACTGGTATGGAGAGAAGCAGTTCTGACAAGAACAAAACCCATTGACCCACACCCTGAAAGTGTCACTAAACATGTCTTGTAAAGTCTCAATCCACATAACAGTAAAAAAGTGCAGCCAATACTTTAAAGCTGAAGTTTGGATAAAAAGCCCCTGTCCAGCTTTAGTTCCATCTGATCTGTAATGCAGTACTGTATGTCCCCCATTGTGCAGACAGATGGATCCTGGAGAAATCTTCACTGCAGAGATGCCAGTCTTCTCTCTGAACTTGCAGCACTGCAATGATTGACAATGAAGAAAAAATACTCCACTGATTACACTACTTGCAACACATCTGTGAATGGAGGAGAGTCCAATCAGTCACAGGATTCTCTCCTCTACTCACAGATCAGGTTACAAGCAGTGTAGTCCCCCATCAGACTATCTGTGCTGCTGTTCTACTGTTTGATGGAAATGAAAATTATTAACCTACAGAGGACTGATCTTAAAGACACACCGAAAATCAAAGCGAAAAAAATTATGCAGCAGGCTAGTCCATTTTGCTGACATTTCATAGCAGCAGCTCAAAATGGTAGTTTGTATGTCTCCCAGGTGCTTGTATGCATGCCTGACAACATCGGGGTATGCTCCTAATGAGAGAACGGATGGTGTCCTGGGGTATTTCCTCCAAGATCTGGACCAGGGCATCTCTGAGCTCCTGGCTAGTCTGAGGAGCAACCTGGCGGCGTGTGATGGACTGAAACATGATATCCCAGAGGTGTTCTATTGGATTTAGGTCAGGTGAGCATGGGGGCCATTCAATGGTATCAATTCCTTCATCCTCCAGGAACTGCCTGAATAATCTTGCCACATGAGACCGGGTATTTTCGTGCACCTGGAGGAACCCAGGACCCACTGCAACAGCGTAGGGTCTGACAATGGGTCCAAGGATTTCTTCCCGATACCTAAAAGGCAGTCAGGGTGCCATTGTCTAGCCTGTAGAGGTCTGTGCGTCCCTTCATGGATATGCCTACCCAGACCATCACTGACCCACCACCAAAATGGTCATGCTGAATGATGTTACAGGCAACATAATGTTCTGGCAATGGCACATATTGATGTGCCATCCTGGAGGAGATGGGACTGCCTGTGCAACCTGTGTAGCGTCCAGGTATTGCCTCATGCTACCAGTAGTGACACTGACCCTAACCACCTAGCCAAATGCAAAACTAGTGAAAAACAGCCAGAAACAACAAGTAGGGAAAAAATGTCAGTGGCCTCCACCTGTTTTGGGGGTTGTCTCAATGATGCCCATCTAGTGCACCTTTTGCTAATTTCATTAACACCAAAGCAGCTGAAACTGATTAACAACCTCCTCTGCTACCTAACTGACCAGATCAATATCCCTGGAGTTTAATTGACTTGATGCTATACTCTGATTAAAAAAGGGTTCCTTTATTTTATGAGCTGTGTACTTCTAATCCCCTCAAGCTTCCCCTTCTGCTTCATTCCAACAGGAGTCAAATCCAGTGTAAACTGTGCATCAGAGCACTGCACAATGGAAAGAGGTCACATACTCCCCCATATTTGGAAGTTCCATGATATGCACCAGTAAATGGGATATTCCAATCAATGTAGGGAAGTCTAAGGACTGCTAATTGATGTTGATATGAGGCACAGTTGGCTGGTTCTGTGATACCTGTTGTGCACCTGTAAAAGTTGCACAGGGGTTACAGAGAAGTTTGGAGTCAAAACTTGCAGGGTGTCATGGGATTCAACAAGTAGTCACTGCTGTTTACATGTCTCAAGTAAAACCATAAGTAGGGCACACTTGCTTGTGTTTATTATACAGAGATTTAAAAAAAAAAAAAACTAGAATGTCGCCTCCGTCCAATATTTTATGTTACGCAGATACAAAAATATATAAAAATGATCACACAAAGGCCCTGGAGCAATCAAAAGACCAATCCATCCAAAAGTGGTATTTTTGTTATAGTAGGGGGCCACTGTGGACTGAGCAGATCTCTCTCCTGTAGTTCATTTTGTTCCTCTCTAGAATCTCCTCTGAATTCTCCACAGTTTCAGTTAAAAGAATGGAACAGGAACAAGTGTGCAGACCCAGTAAAGAAAGCACAATGATCCAAACTAATAGAGGGCCCCGAAAGATATAAAAACACTGTTGGCGGTTTTACTAAAATAGCATTTACAAAAAGCGTAACCATTGGTTTTGGGTGGGCAGTATTTTAACTTATATTTTGCATTTCCATTACTCAAACTTAAAGTAGTTGTAAAGCCAAAACATTTTTTTTTTTTTTTACTATAATGCATTCTTTGCATTAAGGCAAAAAATGTTTAGGCATTAGAATCCCCCCTCACCCCCCTTGCCCCCCCCCTTTACTTTCTTGAGCCGTAATTCAATCCAGTACTGTGCCCATTTACAGCTCTTCTCTCCCTCCACTTCCATGTATAACTGGCTTTTCTGGGGAACCAAGAGCCATTGGTTCCCACTGCTGTCAATCAAAGCCAGGGATGAGGGAGTAGGGGGCAGGCTGAGTCCCGCTGTCTATGTCAATGGACACAGCAGCTGGGCTCGGTAGAGAGCACACACAAGTGCCCCCATGAGAAGCGGCTTCTGGGGGCACTGGACAGAGAGGACAAGCCAGGAGCGACAGCGGGGGACCCAAGAAGAGGAGGTTCGGGGCTGCTCTGTGCAATTCCATTGCATAGAGCAGGTAAGTATGAACATGTTTGTTAAAAAAGAAAAGTACATTTACAACCACTTTAAATTTAGAGCTAAAAGGCAAAACTTTTTTTTTTTTTTTTTATAATTTTGGATAGAGTAAGGGAGGGTTATAACCCCTGTCAGTTTACTTGCCCTCTGTGTCCCATTAGGGAGACTTCCTGTCCAATAGCAAGACCAGGAAGTGAGAGGAAATCCCTCCAAAGTAAAGGAATCCCTGGTTGTCACCAGGGTCACCAGACCTAGTGTTCCCATTGGCCGATTTCCTCTCTATTTACTTTCACTGATAATGGTAAACAGGACAAACAGAGTTAACCTCCCTAATCGTGGCACTGGCAGCACTGACAGGTGTTCTAATCCCTCTCAATTCTATCAAAAAGTTAAAAAAATAATGCTAGTTATCCTTTAATTATATAACCTTGTTATTGACTTTATGTAAAACTCTAAGGAACATTACAAAGTCCAAAAAAACACATTGTTCCAGTAAAGAAAATCATTGGGATTTTTACAATGAAAGCTTTTATCGGCAAGGAGATAACAGCTAAGCGAAAGGTAATTTCAGCACATACAAGAAAACTGCTACAGCCTTAGATGAACCTAAATGAATGTACTTGTCTATCAGCAATGCTTCACAATAACAATTCAGTTTCTTCAAACTTCTCCCTGAACACATAATTATACCTCTCTTCCATCACTCATGGTGTCCCTTTAGTTAGGCAGCAGGTAGTCTTCTCTCCATTCCTCAACAGTTGACATGCCAATTAAAGGAACACATTCTGGTGAGCTACAGGGATCAGACAGCACAAGGAGGGCATGAAAGCCCCAGAGTTCATTACAAGCAATATTAATGTTTTACATAGATTACATCAGTTCAGATGTGTAAAGCAAGGTGTATAAGGTGGGTGTTCTTAATACAATTATCAACTAACAAATGACAGCAACAGTTAACATGCATTGCAGCGTATGCTAGATTTGTCCAAGGACATGAATGTTAAGGCAGAGGGGTGCAAATTATGGGTTAGAAATCACACGATGGGCTTAACAGTGGATGGGATCTCACCAATTTATTGTCAATAGATGTTATAGAACAATATCCCATCAATTCTTGACTCTACCCCCGCAATGTTATATACTGAAGATTTTCAGGAGTGGTAGTCATTTGCTTTGTAGCAATGAATATAACAGATTACATTTGTTCATTTTCTCGAAACCAAATCTACAGCTTTTCTATTACATTTTTACAGTCTCATAAATCTAATACCAAGCAGTCACCTTCACAGAGGTCCTTGGGAGGCTTTGCTTAAAAAAAGGAAAAGCTATCTACTAGCCAAGCTTTACATGTTGCCGGCCCACTGCCTTCAGCAGATTCCACCAATGACCAGGCCATCGGCACTGGTGGGGTGACATCACTGCTCTAGGAATTCAGCGCTGTTGTCAGTCCTCAGCAAGCTGCATAGAACCCGGGGTTGCGTGGTCATATGAGTAATAAAAAAAAATTGTGTGTAAAATGGTATGCAGCATTACTAAATACAGGGGGCAAGCAACATTTAAAGTATAACTAAAGAAAACAATTTTTTTCATTTTTGGATAGAGACCCTGTCACCTTTTGTTGCCATGCATGTCCTCTTGAAGAGATTTTCCTTCACTTCCAGCCCCATAGCCAACAAAGAAGTGAGATGCTAAACCCCAAAGTGAGGGAATCCCTGGTTGTCACCAGAACTAGTGACCTCAATGGAAGTTTTCTATTCTTGCTCTGGTCACTACACAAAATTTGGGATTTTCGTTACCTATCACTCTTGGTGATAATGATAAAGAGGACAAAAAGAGGGTGAATCTTCCTAGGCAGAAATAAAAACCTAACAAGTATTCTAATCCCTCTCGACTCCATCTAAAACAAAAAACAAAAAAACGTTTTAAAGCAAAACTGCGATGGCCCTGGAGAGGCTGCCCAACCTAAACAGGGAATTTACAAACATTCCTCTGGAAAGATTGGGTAGAACGTGTGGTATTTGTGTATTCCCTTTGGATTTTTACTCAGAGTATTGGAGAGAAAACACCAGTTATTTCAAAAGATTTAAACAATGAAAACACAGTGATATGAAGAAGCGATAAAACGATTCAACTGTAACCACTCCTTTACCGCCATATGTTTAAGAATGCATAAGGTGTGGAAAGCCACTGCCCCTATTAATGGCTGTGATCTGAGGTATCATTAGATAGCTCAGATCACTGACCTGATAAAGAGAAGCAATATGAGTGGCTCAGTAGCTTGTAACTGCTGTGATGACCAATCGCAGCAATCACAACTGTAAACGCTAGCTGTTATAGAGAGGCCATCTATTGTTGGGACGCATGGAGATGAATACATTCATAAAAAGGTTCAGATGGAAGCTGCCATTCTCAGGCTCCAAGGCTACATACTAGTCATATGGGAGTGAAGCCAAACCCCAGCAAAATGCATAGAGAAAATACATTACATTGTTTTCAGCAAGGTATACATGCACATCAGTGTTTTGTGAAAAAGTCCACTATGCAGGGCCAATCTAGCCTATCTGATGTGGGGGTGCAGTAAAAAAAATATCAGGGGGGAGGGGGCAGAGAATAGGAGTTAAGCAGGGAAGTGTAGAGAGGGTCAGAAGGGCAGAGGATAGGGTCAGCAGTTTGTTGGGCAGTGTACAGGGGTCATCAGGGTCCCCAGAATCTTCATCCTCTACATCCAGGTCCCCAGAGTGGTTTCCTCCCCACAATATTGAATCAAGGTCTCAGGCGTTCCCTTACTCACTTTGTACTAGAGTCCACTCATTTCCATCAGCAGTGCTGCTGGCATCTATGTGTGAAAATGGGGAGGCAGGGCACTGGCAGCAGGTCTGAAAGTGGACGTTCTGCCCTCCTGACCTAAATGCTGGGGAGCGGAGCAAGCATGTGGATTGGCTGCTATGATACCGGGCGTTCCTAGCAACTAAGCACAGTTCTCTATTGGATTCACAAATGGATGCAGCTAGTGCCATAGCGGCAGGGAGCACGTAGTGCTTGCGTAGCGGTGGGGGTAGAACCTGCATTTCCATTACAGGATATTCCTTGGCTTTTGGAGGGAGGGGCACGCAACTGAAATCTGGAGGGGAGGGGAAGGCAAAGCCTATGTCCAGCACCTTCTTGATCTGGCCATGATGGGTGGCCGGCCTGGGGGGGGGGGGGGGGGGGCACATGTGAAATCTGGGGAGAACAGCCCACACCAGCACCCTGCTAGATCCGGCTATGCCTCTGCTGCATTTTAGGTGCCAAGGCTTACATTTGCAATTCTACTCAACTGATAAAAACACAACTACAGTAAAGTCAAAGCAAAACAACAAATCACGCTAGTGCATGTATTTAATATCAACTTTGCCTTAGGGTTCCCCATTTTACATTCATGTACAACAAGAAGTTAAATGGAGTGCAGAAAATCACAAATAGAACAAATAACTTACAACTCCAACAGTACTGAAACTTCAAAGCAAATTTTATAGAGCCCCAAAGTAATCAGATCTTTTATTATCTCAATGCATTCCTCAGTGGCAAACTTGCATCCTAGTACTTCATAGAACTCCGATATGAAGGAAAAGAGTGGAGTGATAAATTGCTGTTTCATTTGGTTATTGTGTAGGGACATTACTTCAAATAAATTGTTACATAACCAATCATTGGAGGCATGTATCAATTCTAGTGATGATTGGAGCAATGCTCAGAAAACTTCACAGGCTGGCAACCCACAAACTGAAATCTCTTCTGAACATTAGCTTGCTATAAAACATTTAAAAAGACTTCAAGGGAAAAGCCATCCTTGTGTGCAACACTGGATGATCGATGAAGACGAAGCACAGCTGAGACAGATCAAATATTTATGATATCAGAAGGTGGGGGAAAGAGCTGGAAATTGAAAAGTTGCAACTGTGAAAACATTTTGTCAAGTTGCAGCGCTTGCCAAACTGACTAAGGAATGTCTGCCTATATATTATTGTCAGTACAAGTTTCCGTTAATAGTACTAATCTATTACAAGGTCAGTAGAGACTGGAAAGGCTATAGGTTATCGTAAGCAGTGACAGAACTACCATGACCCACAAGGATTTCTGCAGAGCACCAGATTATCCAACAAGGAATAAACAGAAGGTCAAAGAAGAGAACTTGTATTTATTGCGGTTTGAATGGGTAGGATGATTTGTAAGGATATCAACACAAACAATAGATGAACTGCATTTGTCACTTTATTTAAACAGACCGCTTATGTTGGTTTCATCAAACAGGACCACTTTTAGGTGGGGTTTGCATATAATATGGGACCAAATTGCAACAAAGTAGCACAGGACCCCTTCCCATAGTCACATCACAACTGCACTATATTGATGTGAATGAAAACCCTTGTAAGCAACGTTATTTCCATTATCATACTATTCAGTGAGCCTCAAGTCGCATCTGAAATTGCATCAGTATGAAACAGACCTTAGACCAAAAACTGTACAAACCCTGCAGTACCTATAGAAAGATAACTAAGATTCCTACTAAGATTGCTAGAGGTTCACTGAGCTTTGGCAAACTGAACTCCCTCAATGGCTTCTATGTCCTAAACACACTTCAACCACAGAAAAGCAGTGAACGTCTTGGCATTCAAGCAACTTTACTTTGGAAAAAGACCAAGGTTCATAGGCGATCAGTGTATAAAAATCGGACACTGAAGATTGAAAATTGCATAACATTTTTCTAAAGTTCAGTTTTTACGGTTTGCATTTTTACTGCCTTGGGAGATATGTACTTTATGTTTACTACAGTATTGGGTTATATGATCAAACTCCGACCTACAGAGAAGGCAACGTTCACATACCCAAGTTCACATTACAAGGAAGGTGTAGGCAGCCAGTGCAGGAGAAATAAACAGTCCATCCCGACTACCAACTATAGGCTTGTATAATAAAATAGTGAGGACATTTTGCACACCAAGGTACATAGACAGGTTCTCATTAATAAAAATAATACTACATGCCAACATGAACTATCATAAAAGCGACTCCAAATACATGGTAGAAAGACAGCAGATCCAGTTAATGCATTTCGAGCCAAGTTCAGAATTTAATCATAGTTTACCCTTTGAACTAACTTCCCATTCAACAAAGTGATTTCACTTTTTGTTTCAAGCTGGCTACACACTGGCAGAGTTTTTTTTCCTAAGCGAAAGTACACAAAATTGCCAGCAATATTCCTGAATAGAAACATTCTGATGCTTTGGCAGCCATGGATTGATTATACCAATCCATCCAGCCTGGACACTTCTCTCCTGTACCTATAAACTCTCATTTGGCTAGTCACAGTAGCTCTGCTCTGTCTATAATTCTTCCCAACACTAACCCTCTATCCACGTCACCTTCCCATGGTTCTCTACTGTGCGGACACATATAGCGGATTACTTATGTGTACGCTTGACACTACTTACACTCGCATCCCCCACATATCCCACAACTAATCCTATATTTTTCTACAGTCACTCCCTTTGACAGCAACAAATGCACACTCTTGTTCTGGATCTAGTACACCCTGCAAATTAGTTTTTTTTCTATCCTTTGTGATCCAGCTTCATGATGCATTGTTTGCCTTTTGTTGTGATACTTGCTACTTCATTGTTTTATTCTCCCAACTTCTTGTAAATATTAAAATCGGTAAACTCTGGATTTAGAATTTTACCTGTAGGTTAAATGAATATCTCGTAAACGTGCACAGTTTAGGAGATATTTGCTTGGTTGGCAGCCGGTGCAGTCACCAGCGCATGCGCTCTGAAGGAATGGCATACCCATGCAGTTCATTCAGAGCTCTGTGCCGTGGTCGTGATTCCTGTATGCATGCATGGGGGTGATGTTATCACGGCTCGGCCATTCAAGTGGCCACAGCTTGCGAACCCAGAAGGAAGACCAGGCAAAGATAGAAGCCTCTGCAGTGGTGACAGATTACTACTGGAGGGCTTCATGTAAAAGGGAGGTCTTTCATAATGTGCTAGTATGCGATGCATACAAGAACATTACTCCTTTCCCTGCAGGAAGTTTTTTTACAAGTTTACTACCAATTTAATAAGGCATATAGAGCATGGCCCTGTCCACTAGCAACAGAAATCAGCGTGATGGCACCTCACATACTTCTAGGACCTGCTAGCCAATTAGCTATGCTATGACCAGCAACTGTAGACCTCTACTTTTCCTTTCCTCTTCTAAAAAAAATAAGGAGCATATTTTTATTCCACAGTAATGGAGTGCTAATTTATCATTTTTTCATAATACATACAGAAATCTATTTGACAGATGAAAGTCATATTATCAAAAAATAATTCCTAGAATGTTGTACAACTTAAAATGAAACTGAATGGCAGAGGGTTGTAGGGTGAGCACATACGATGTAGGATGGACACCACACTTGTTCTAGGGATGTTCTAGTGATGATCGCTCCATTCTCCTCAGCCAATGCACAGTTACCAGTGCCATCTTTGCAGAAGCTCCTCCAGCTAGAGTTATTCATTTTTATTCTTCATTAGGGAGGCCAGTGATAATGAATTTCCCTCAAATGTGCGAGAAGGATGCACCATCTTTGCTCTAGGATCTACTGTTCAGCATCTAATAACTTACTTACAGAGTACAGTTCTTCTTTAAGTCCTGAAGATCCCTTACAGCAGCAATGTTACATGGAAATTCCAGAACATGCAAACTGCCAGGCTCTACATGGTTATGCGCGGTTAAAAGATACAACTACAAGCCCTCTATTGCTTTCAAATAAAGTGAAAGTAAAAGCTAGACAAGGTAGCTTTGGAATGAACAACTCTAAAACAGAATACGCAAGAAAACCTGAGGAACTCAAGGAGCACATAGAAATATACACTATATTGCCAAGAGTATTAAGATACCCCACCAAATCATTGAATTCAGGTGTTCCAATCACCTCCATGGCCACAGGTGTTTAAAATCAATCACCTAGGCATGCAGACTGTGTCTACAAACATTTAAGCACTTGTCCTCCAGAGGATTTACCCCCCTTCCTGACCTGCGTTACTTTAACTGACAATTGCACGGTCATGCAATATTGCACCCAAATTAATTTTATTTCCTTTTTTTTACCCAACAAATAGAGCTTCCCTTCGGTGGGATTTGATCACCTCTGCGGTTTTTATTTTTTGCATTATAAACAAAATAAGACCGACAATTTAGAAAAAAAAATTTTTCTTTTGACTTTTTGCTTAAAAACATCCAGTAAAAAATGTTTTTAAAAAAATCAAATTTCGTCATAAATTTAGGCTGAAATGAATTCTGCTACATGTCTTTGCTAAAAAAAATCCTAATAAATGTAAATTAATTGGTTTACGTCAAAGTTATAGCATCTACAAATGGCAATATATATACTGGAATTTTTTTTTTTCATACTAGTAATGGCAACGATCAGCGACTTATAGCAGGACTGCGGTGGGCATTCTGACACTGGGTGGGAACTAACTGCCACTGACATCCCCAGTGACACTAATACAGTGATCAGTGCTAATAAAAAAGCACTGACAGTACTAATGACACTGGGCACGAAGGGGTTAACATCTGGGGCAAAGGGTTAACTGTGTGCTGTTTTACTAACTGTGTTGTGTGTGTTTTATTGTGTAAGCATACTGCTTTGTATCGCTCTGCTATGCAGAGCAATACAAAGCAGCATGCTGCTGCTGACAGGGGAGAGATCTGTATTGTCTATCAGTATACCTTGGGACCCAGTGATCGACAGCTGTAGCCGGCAATGGTAGGCGCGCACCCCCTACACAGAAATGCAAAATCACGTGTAAATATACACGTGATGTTGCGCAGCCCTGCCGCCCTGTAGCAGTAGTTCTAAAGCTAAAGACCTCCAAGCTTAGTGTGGTCTTCAGACTAGCACAACAGTGTTTAGAGAGCTTCATGAAATGGGTTTCCATGGCCGAGTAGCTGCATCCAAGCCTTACATCACCAAGTGCAATGCAAAGCGTCGGATGCAGTGGGGTAAAGCACAGCGCAACTGGACTCTAGAGCAGTAGAGACGTGTTCTCTGGAGTAACAAATCACGCTTCACTGTCTGGCAATCCAATGCATGTGTCTGGGTTTGGCGGTTACCAGGAGAACGGTACTTGCCTGACTGCATTGTGACTAGTGTAAAGTTTGGTGGAGGGGGGATTATGGTGTGGGGTTGTTTTTCAGGTGTTGGGCCTGGTTCCAGTGAAGAGAACTCTTAAGGTGGGTGTCAACATACCAAGACATTTTGGACAATTGAATGCTCCCACTTTTGTGGGAACAGTTTGGGGATGGCCGCTTCCTATTCCAACATAACTGCGCACCAGTGCACAAAGCAAGGTAAATAAAGACATGGATGAGCAGGTTTGGGGTGGAGGAACGTGACTGGCCTGCATATTCCTGACCTCAACCCGATAGAACACCTTTGAGATGAATTAGAGTGGAGACTGTGAGCCAGACCTTCTCGTCCAACATCAGTGCCTGACCTCACAAATGCGCTTCTAGAATAATGGTCAAACATTCCCATAGACACACTTCTAAACCTTATGGATAGCCTTCCCAGAAGAGTTGAAGGTGTTTTAGCTGCAAAGGGTGGGCCAACTCAATACTGAACCCTACAGTGGGATGCCATTAAAGTTAATGTGCATGTAAAGGCAGGCGTCCCAATAATTTTGGCAATCTAGTGTATATGTGAATAGCTTTCCCTGCCCAAAGATTTGAAACACCTGTCATAACAAATATATCAGACAGTTTTTGCCAATCGCGCCTTCTGGGAAATCTACATTTCCTAACAGTTATGCTGATTCTCTGGCTTCCATACCCATCAGTGGCCCAGAATAAAGATTAGAGATAATGAATTCTAACATGTCCATCTATTATTTTCTGTATGATTGTTTGTGGTCGGTGATTTTACCAAGTCAGAGAGGGGCCAGCAAAGGCAATCTTCATGCATATTTAATAACAGGTGTACTTTAGGTCATCTATGAGATTATGAAACCCCTACTATACTCTATAGCAGGGTTCTCCAAACTTTCTAAACAAAGGGCCAGTTAACTGTCCATCAAACTTTGGGGGGAGCAGACTTTGGCCAGTGGGAGTAGACAATGTTTTAGGCCTGGTGGCTGGTGGGAGAAAAAAAAAATTACAAAGTGCCTGTGGTCATTAAGAGGAGGAATAGTGCCCCATCATTGAAGTCAGTGGGAAAAATAGTGCCCCATTGTTGGTGTCAGTGGAAGGAATAGTGCCCCAAGGACCAGATGAAGGCAAGCAAATGCTCTATAGACTAGAAGACTTCTGCTCACTCAATTTCTTAGTTCAGCTTTACATGTCACCTATCTGCTCATGAATAAGGAATCAGAAATGCAGATTATTGTGGATTTCTGTGGATGTTAAGGTTCTTATTTATCCAGGTCATGACATATAAGTATTAATCAAATTCAACTAGACTTTTCTAGGCAATGTTGACAATGTTTTGTAGCTTGACAGGTCCAGTTGAATGTGCCCAACTACTACTAGATACGAAAGCAGATTCATTGTCTAATCAGCAGGCAAGTGGAGGTGAGGCCAAAATATCTACCTACCCAAATATTCATTTATACATCCTTCTGGCAAGTAAAACAGTTCACTAGAATGTTTCAACTATGTTAATTGTTTCTCTTGAGATCCTCAATAATCTGGATTAACACTTCTTGAAATAAGTAGGCAAAGAACTCATTTAAACATAAGGGAAAAACAATGTATTTATTGTTTAGCCATACTAAATCTCAGCCAGTACTACAGGGTTTGGTTGGTGACGGAACCATAGAGGCCACCATCCTGTACTAACTACATGGATGGTCTATACCAGTGTTTCTCAACTTTATTTTAGTCAAAGCACCCTTTAAAATTATGAACAGCCTCGAGGCACCCTCTAAAATTATGGACAATCTCGAGGCACCCCTTAAAAATATGGACAGCCTCAGAGCACCGTTCTAAAATGTAAAAAACTATTCTAAGTGTTTTACATAATGCATCAAGATCCACAACTGTAGGACACCCAACATGGTGGTGGAGGAGATTTATTCTTCCAAATCAAATATACTTTGGCTAATGTGACCGCAGCGCTGACAGAGAGAGGCAGGGGAGGGTCAAACAAGAATGCTGTGCAGACGACAAACATCCTCCTTACCAACTGATGACATCATTGGATGTTGGGATGCCAGCGGCTAGAAGGTCATAATGGTGCGCAATAAAAACCTGTGGCTTTGTGTAACTAAAAGGCAGGCTCCACCTCTGGCTTGTATACAATTTTTAGGCAATGTTTAGGCATTTTGCCAAGGCACCCTGATTGCAAGAGGTTGGTCTATACATTCTTGACTTGTGATATCTACACACCGGTATCAGTGCCTGATACAGACATGTTGCTCTAAACTGGACAGCTCAATACCCACAAGAGGCTCAGTGAAGTGCTTCACATCATACTGGATGTGCTAAAAGGACAAGACACCGCAATATATGTAGGGGCTAATACTGCAATCCAGTTTACATTTCTCCACCTAGGTGCCCTTTTTAATTTGCATACAAAAAGCAGAGGTGCTTCTGTATCCATCATATGTGCTAAAGCCCAACGTATTTGCTCCTTACTATACATGGTTGAGCATAGGTGAAGGAGGATTTCATTCAAAGGAAGAGGCATTAGTACAAGGGAGGGACACATCCTATGGATTGTATGTTACGTCCCTTGTGCAGACTTTTGTGTTTAATTGCCTGACTTAGGCTTTAACAAGATCATGGTATATCTGCTATGCCAAAAGGCAGTTAACCAGTACACAACCCAAAATTACTGTCAAACGGATTTAACTGCTTCCCATCCGCTGCACAAGGCCTCCTCCGTAACATAAAATTGATAACTTGTAGGGTCTTTTGAAGCACCGCCTATAGAAAATATAGGGTACTGAAGATTGTCTCTATGTCACAGGCGCACGCAAATTTAAGGTTTGATATATTGGGTGTCTAATTACTCAGCATAACCTTGTTTTTTTATATTTTACCAAAAATGTGGCCAATTTATTGTTTGTTTGCCCTAAAATTCACTTTAGTGTGCTTTTTACCTTTGCGGTAATATTGTGTGACATAAAATATTGCAACTACCACTATTTTATTCTCTAGGGCAGGGGTGGGCAAACTTTTTGACTTGAGGGCCGCAATGGGTTCATATATTGGACCCGGGGGCCGGACCAAGAGTAGATGAATGATGTGTATGTGTCATCCATAGTAAGTATAGTAATATTCCCCCATAGTAAGCATAGTAATTAATCCCCCATATAGTAATTCATCCCCGATAGTAATTCATCCCCGATAGTAATTCGTCCCCCATATAGTAATTCGTCCCCCATATAGTAATTCGTCCCCCAGCAATTCATCCCCCATATAGTAATTCATCCCCCACATAGTAATTCATCCCCCACATAGTAATTCATCCCCCACATAGTAATTCATCCCCCACATAGTAATTCATCCCCCATATAGTAATTCATCCCCATATAGTAATTCATCCTCCATAGTAATTCATCCCCCATATAGTAATTCATCCCCATAGTAATTCATCCCCCATATAGTAATTCATTCCCCATATTAATTCATCCCCCATATTAAGTCCCCAAGTCCCCCCTGTGTCAATTCACTTACCTTTGCTCCGCGCGTTCCTCTTGTTCCTGCGCCGTTCGGTGTAGCAGGAAAATCTGTCTCCTATGAGGATCTGTCCCCCTCGACGTATCTGCGCATGTGCCAGTTTCAGGCATTAGCAGCCGATCGGCGATCTCCGGCACATGCGCAGATACGTCGAGGGGGGACAGATCCTCATAGGAAACAGGGCGGACTGTGAGAGGAGCCTAGCAGAAGCCTAGCTCCGCGGGCCGGATTAAAAGGTCCGCCGGGCCGTAGTTTGCCCATTGCTGCTCTAGGGTGTCCGCTTTCAGAAAATATAGAATGTCTGGGGGTTTTGTGTAATCTTCAGGCCTAAAATGATATTTTAAATGTGTGCAAAATATGCAAAAATGGCTCTGTCAGCGAAAGGGCTAAAGAATGCCTATGAAGATTTGTAGGTACTGTAGTTTGTCATGCTTCCACAGGCATACGCAATTTTAAAGCCTGACATGTTAGGTATCGATTTACTTGGTGTAACATCATCTTTTATATTTTACAAAAAAAATTGGGTATCATATTGTGCTTCTGTGCACTAATTATTCATTAATGTGTATTTTTCCTAAAAATTTGTGTGTAATAAACCGTTGCACAAATGTTATGCGACATAAAAAATTGTAAACCATTTTATTACCCAGGGCCTCTGCAGTTTGCAAGCAAGAGATGCTGACTTTTACATACAGGTGAAACTCGAAAAATTAGAATATCGTGCAAAAGTTCATTTATTTCAGTAATGCAACTTAAAAAGGTGAAACTAATATATGAGATAGACTCATTACATGCAAAGCAAAATAGTTCAAGCCGTGATTTATCATAATTGTGATGATTATGGCTTACAGCTCATGAAAACTCCAAATCCACAAGCTCAGAAAATTAGAATATTGTGAAAAGGTGCAATATTCTAGGCTCAAAGTGTCCCACTCTAATCAGCTAATTAACCCATTATACCTGCAAAGGGTTCGTGAGCCTTTAAATGGTCTCTCAGTCTGGTTCAGTAGAAATCACAATCATGGGAAAGACTGCTGACCTGACAGTTGTGCAGAAAAACATCATTGACACCCTCCATAAGGAGAGAAAGCCTCAAAAGGTAACTGAAAAAAGAAGTTGGATGTTCCAAAAGTGTTGTATCAAAGCACATTAATAGAAACTTGTGTGGAAGGGAAAAGTGTGGAAGAAAAAGGTGCACAAGCAGCAGGGATGACCGCAGCTTGGAGAGGATTGTCAGGAAAAGGCCATTCAAAAATGTTGGGGACTTTCACAAGGAGTGGACTGAGGCTGGAGTCAGTGCATCAAGAGCCACCACACACAGACGGATCCTGGACATGGGCTTCAAATGTTGTATTCCTCTTGTCAGGCCACTCCTGAACAACAAACAACGTCAGAAGCGTCTTACCTGGGCTAAAGAAAAACAGACCTGGTCTGTTGCTCAGTGGTCCAAAGTCCTCTTTTCTGATGAGAGCAACTTTTGCATCCCATTTGGAAACCAAGGACCCAGAGTATGGAGGAAGAATGGAGAGGCACACAATGCAAGATGCTTGAAGTCAGGTGTGAAGTTTCCACAGTCTGTGTTGATTTGGGGAGCCATGTCATCTGCTGGTGTTGGTCCACTGTGCTTCATTAAGTCCAGGGTCAACGCAGCCATCTATCAGGAGATTTTGGAGCACTTCATGCTTCCTTCCGCAGACAAGCTTTATGTGGATGCTGACTACATTTTCCAGCAGGACTTGGCACCTGCCCACACTGCCAAAAGCACCAAAACCTGGTTCAATGACCGTGGGATTACTGTGCTTGATTGGCCAGCAAACTCACCTGACCCCTATAGAGAATCTATGGGGCATTGCCAAGAGAAAGATGAGAGACATGAGACCGAATAATGCAGAAGAGCTGAAGGCCGCTATTAAAGCATCCTGGTCTTCCATAACACCTCAGCAGTGCCACAGGCTGATAGCTTCCATGCCATGCCGCATTGAGGCAGTAATTGCTGCAAAAGGGGCCCAAACCAAGTACTGAGTACATATGCATGCTTACACTTTTCAGGGGTCCGATATTGTTCTATGTACAATCACTGTTTTATTGCATGTAATATTCTAATTTTCTGAGATTGTGGATTTGGGGTTTTCATGAGCTGTAAGCCATAATCATCAAAATAATGACAAATCACGGCTTGAACTATCTTGCTTTGCATGTAATGAGTCTATCTCATATATTAGTTTCACCTTTTAAGTTGCATTACTGAAATAAATGAACTTTTGCACGATATTCTAATTTTTCGAGTTTCACCTGTATATGAGAGAAATGTCAGAATTGCCCCAGACTGGAAGTGGTTAAAAGGCACAATAAATTAATGAAGAGTGAAGAAATGCCATGAAACTAAAGAAAAACTAAACTTGTATTCATGAAACAATTACACCCTTCAACAGATTTCCAACAAAATAAACTGAAAAAGATATTTAAAATAAATTGCAGTTCTTAGCTTCAGCTTTTCTAAGTTGTGAAAGTTATTGCTATACTCATTATGTAAAGCAAAGAAGTTGAAAATTAGAAAAACGGGGAATGCAAAAATTAAAATAAACAGTACCTAAATACAGTGTATACCCAGAGAGGGATGGGACTCTGCATTCAGAAATGGGGATATGTTGTAAGTTTCAAGGCAGCAGAACTTACCAGCAGACCAGAGGAGGTCTGGTCCTGATCCACTAAGTCATCAGAACCCTCAGAAACCTCGGATTCATGATCACCATCTAGCTGGAACATTGCACATTACTCCAGGAGCCCCAGTAATAACAGTGACAAGTATATGTGTTCTCTTATTGATAGAAGGAGAGAAGCACCTCCCTTTGGTCTACCATAAACTTGCTGCGTACTCTGTCACAGCTCTGTTCTCACAGTGGTTTCTAGTAAAAGGAAATGACTCTTATTAAGACACATTATTATCTGGGAGCTGAAGACCAATAATAGTATCAGCTGCAGAGCCAGCCTCCTCCATCTATGTGGAGACAATAACCTGAACACACTCTTAGGTAAAGGGCATGGCCTTGTACTCAGTCACAGGCCGTGTACTCGCACTTCTACGAAAACCAGCGTAAGTTAATGATTTTTTCATACTCCTTGGCACAGCTTCTCATTGACACAATGAATCGATAGGTCAAATATGATATCATAGCTTTATTGTCAAACATTGGCTGCAGAACCACCCTGATCACTTTGATATCAAAACCCAGAGAATGGAATTTAAAACAAAAATTGCCATAATGTGTAGGACTAATGTGTAGGACATGCCCAACCCCGGACCACCTTATACACTGCTTAAACAAATTTAAAGGAACACTTTGAAAACACACTGATCTCAATGGGGAAAAATACCATGCTGGATATCTATACTGATATGGACTGGATAATGTGTTAGGAACGTAAGGATGACCCATCGTTTCATGGAAATGAAAATCAACAATCTTAGAGGACTGAACTCAAAGACACCCTGAAAATCAAAGTGAAAAAATTATGTAGCAGGCTAGTCCATTTTGCTGAAATTTCATTGCAGCACCTCAAAATGGTACTCAGTGGTTTGTATGGACCCCACATACTTGTATGCATGCCTGACAACATCAGGGCATGCTCTTAATGAGATGATGGATGGTGTCCTGGGGTATTTGCTCCCAGATCTGGACCAGGGCATTGCTGAGCTCCTGGACAGTCTGAGGTGCAACCTTGCGGCGTCGGATGAACCGAAACATGATATCCCAGAGGTGTTCTATTGGATTTAGATCAGACGAGCGTGGGGGCCAATCAATGGTATCAATTCCTTCATCCTCCAGGAACTGCCTGCATACTTTCACCACATGAGGCCAGGCATTGTCGTGCACCAGGAGGAACCCAGGACCCACTGCACCAGCGAGCTCTATGGTGAGCACAGGGCCCACTAAAGGATGTCGGGCCCTCAGGCCACCCTCATGAAGTCTGTTTCTGATTGTTTGGTCAGAGACATTCACACCAGTGGCCTGCTGGAGATAATTTTGTAGGGCTCTGGCAGTGCTCACCCTGTTCCTCCTTGCACAAAGGAGATGATACCAATCCTGCTGATGGGATAAGGACCTTCTACGGCCCTGTCCAGCTCTCCTAGAGTAACTGCCTGTCTCCTGGAATCTCCTTCATGCTCTTTAGACTGTGCTGGAAGACACAGCAAACCTTCTCGAAATGGCACATATTGATTTCCGTACTGGTGGAGCTGGACTTCCTGTACTACATCTGTAGGGTCCAGGTATCACCTTATACTACCAGTAGTGACGCTGACTCTCGCTAAATGCAAAACTAGTGAAACAGTCAGAAAAGATGAGTAGGGAAAACAAATGTCAGTGGCCTCTATCTGTAAAACCATTCCCGTTTTGGGGGTCGTCTCATTGTTGCCCATCTAGTTTCATTAACACCAAAAGCAGCTGAGACTGATTAACAACCCCCTCTGCTATTTAACTGACCAGATCAATATCACAGGAGTTTAATTGACTTGACGCTATACTCTGCTCAAAAAAATTAAAGGAACACTTTTTAATAAGTGTACTTGCAGTCAAAGGCATAAATTCCAATTTTCTTCCCCATCCCCCAGGCTTGTCAGCACCCCACATCATGATGTCACAGGGCCATCGCTGGAGGCTTTCAGACCTGTACGAACCCTACTAATAATGGACAGCCAATTGGAAGTGTCCACATCGCCAAGCATATGCATGGACAGCTGAAGAAAGGCTCTCCCACTCTTAAATTGGTTGTAATGCATTCTATGCATGAAGGTAAAAAAACCTTTTGTGTGCAGGCCTCCCCAGACCCACTAATACTTACCTGAGCCCCAATGAGATCCAACGATCGATCGATCGATCAATCATTAGCTGAGACAGCAGCAGGAGCCACTGGCTGCTGCTGCTGGCAATCACAGCCAGTGAGCCAATTAGGAGAGATAAGGGGTGGGGCCGAACCACAGCTCTGTGTGCAAATCGTCTTGGGAGATTACCTGCTTGAGTGCCCCCATAGCAAGCTGCTTGCTCTGGGGGCACACGGCAAAAGGGAGGGGTCAGGAGCGCCGGACCAGAGAAGGATCAGTGCTGCTCTGTGCAAGTTTGTTACTTTTTTTTCCAATTGCCTTTAATATCACTTTAAAGTGAAACTCAACTGTATCTGAGCACCACAAACTGAAAATGCCATTTAAATGTATTTTTAATGTTCAAAGCAAACTCATTCATCCATCCATGTCTCCATGCTTTATTTTGTTTAAAAACATCCCCCCAGCGCATCTAGCCGAAGCCAGATGATTCATGTAGACTTTACTTCCTAGAATCCATCTGCCTTTAGCTCAGGCATGTAGGTTGGAGGGTGTGCTTAGCGGAGAAAGCCCCTCCCCCACGAGAGAGAAATAAATGCCCATAAAGACAGTCATATGCAGGACCCAGTCATGGCACTCAGAGACAGGCACAGCGCTGTAAGCTGAGGTGTGCATGTGCAGCTCAGTTTAAAGCACCAGAGAGCAAGTAGGGGCAGTTTATTGCAAAAGAGACATGTAATGTCATGTAATGTCTCTTCTGCAAGAAAAGCCTACCTGCTCACGGTTTTTATTTAAAGTGAAACTTTAACTTTAGTTTCACTTTAGGTCCATAAAACACAAACATGCAAACTGATTTAGGCACATTTTTTTAAAATTGCAGTGGCAATTAGGTAGAAGAGGGGTAATTTTTTTTTTTTTTTTTGGGGGGGGGGTGTTTATGCCCAGACTTTAGAATAATTGTACAGGTTTTATTTATTTTTTACCCCATTTAATTCAAACTTCAAACCATACTCTTCAGTTTGAGAACCACCATGGGTAAGATGTCACCATTCTGGTGTTGCTCCATTATCTACTGCGTAACCGCACAATCTACCTCCTAGCCTCTGAGTGTGCAAACCAGTGTTAAATAACACAATTACGATTTTAATATTTTTGTTTTTTAACTTATACTTACCTAGGTGGATAAAGCATTGACCCGATGCTGCATCTGTCTGCCGCCGATTCTAAGGGTGAGAACTGAACAATCAGACACCGCTGATCACTCAGTTCTCTCCCTTCACTCGGGGCAGAGAGATGGGACTGTCAGTCACCGACTCTCTGCTCTACCCCCCAGCGCTCACTGGGCTGTGGAGGGGGCGGCTGGCTCAGGCTCTCAGCGGATCGCTGAGAGGCTGAACCAGCTGCCAATCCATGGATCTGGGTGGATCCAGACTTTAAAGTCAGGATTTTTCCCAGCCTGGACCACTTCAGTGATCTCAGCCGACACCGAATGTTAGCCTGCTGCAGGCTGACAATGGGTCACAGGGGTGCACAACAAACTGCACTCCTGTGGTCCACAGAAGAAGTAAAGCCAAACAAGCTTTGGCTGCACTTCTTTAAATAAGTAGGGACAATGCACTGTTGGCCATACTTCTGTGGGTCACAGGAATGCACTTAGTTCTGCACTCCTGTGACCCAGATTCAGCCAATAGTGGGCTAAAGTCTGCTGCCAGCTGACATCACTTAGTTGGTCTAGACTCTGGAGAGATCCCAACTTTAATGTTGGAATTCATCCAGATGCTTAGACCGGCAGCTGGCTCAGCCTCTCATCAAGCTGCTGGGAGCCTAAGGCAGCTGCCTACTCCCTCCACAGCCCAACGCGCCAGTGAATACTGGAGGGGGAAGCAGAGAACCAGTGACTGACAAGTCACCATTCTCGGCTCACTGAAAACTGAGAACTGACAGGTCAGCTGTCTTTGATCTTTTGGTGTTCTCGGTCTTAGAGGCAGCAAGGGACACATGTAGATTGCGGGCCAGTGTTGCCTCCACCTAGATCAGTATGTATGTATGTTTATTTCGCCTAAATCCCATACTTCTCTTTTAACCCCTTCCAGACACCACCTCCCGGTCCTTTAAGAGGATCTAAATGCCAGGAGACAGAGGTGGGCATTGTGATCATGTGACCGCTTTGACCGGCTGTCACAGCGGTCATATGATTGGAAAGCTGTTGATCGCAAGTATGCATTGGAAACTTTCTGATACACATTTGTTATTGTGCTGGGAATGCACAGAGAGTGCTGAGTGCATAACTCATGTGCATTTTAATGTTTTTTTGTTTAATGTCTTCATTTTTCAACTGCCCCCTGGCTATGCTGCTATATTCCTGTTCCCTCTACCCCCTGTGCGACGGGAACCCATGGACTCTCTGTGATGTGAGCACTTGTGCTCTGCGCAGCCAAAGTGGCACACTCACAGCCAGTACGAGAAGAGCAGCTGTCAATCACTGGAGGAGGAGAGGCCTGGCTTTTGCTCCGTGCCCTTGTGTGTCACTTATGTTTATCTGATTTAGGAAAAAATAATGACTAATACCACTTTCAGGGTTTTATTATTTTTTTCTCAAATACACATCTGCCACAGTTACAACTAGAATGAAAAAAAAAGAAAAAGAAAAAAAAAAAAACACTACACACAGCCTACATGGTTAATACAGGACAATATGACTTAGACGAAGCAGATAAATCTAAAATTTGGAATATATAGAAATCATTCAAAAGTAAACTTGCAGAATAAGATGTAATATTTTAATTACAATTGAAGACAGTCATGATGGGTCCCCTAAGCACAGTTTTTTGTTTTGGTGCAAGAACATGGAAGATAGGAGGAGGAGGAGAAGGAGATAATGGGTTGAAACATAATGAAAGAGGTAGTGGGTGATACAGAAAGAGGAAGAACATTATGAAGAAGTGACAGTGCTCGAGACACAACACAAAAGCTGACCAATTTCAATATTTGCTACTGTCTCAGCCTAGGAAGTGTTATTGGGATGTGTAATTCCACAACATTTGTAGAACCTTTACCCAACCCCTCTTCGTTCCTGGTTGTAGAATTATATTCATGAGTCTACTTGTTCAAGGCAATTGCAAATCTATTGGGGCTCATTTACACTTGCCTCGACTAACGCACATTGAATCGTCTACCACGTCAATATGCTTTTTGGATGTTTTTATTTTATGCTTTTTTGAAGCTTTAATAAAGCTTGTCAAAAGCCCCGAGTGTGTTGATTTTTGATTTGTTGTAATGGAGCCCAGTAGTAACCCCCAATTTCTGCTGATCCCTGCTCAGTAGTAACCCCCAGCTCTGCTGATCCCCCGCTCAGTAGTAACCCCCAGCTCTGCTGATCCCCCGCTCAGTAGTAACCCCCAGCTCTGCTGATCCCCCGCTCAGTAGTAACCCCCAGCTCTGCTGATCCCCCGCTCAGTAGTAACCCCCAGCTCTGCTGATCCCCCGCTCAGTAGTAACCCCCAGCTCTGCTGATCCCCCGCTCAGTAGTAACCCCCAGCTCTGCTGATCCCCCGCTCAGTAGTAACCCCCAGCTCTGCTGATCCCCCGCTCAGTAGTAACCCCCAGCTCTGCTGATCCCCCGCTCAGTAGTAACCCCCAGCTCTGCTGATCCCCCGCTCAGTAGTAACCCCCAGCTCTGCTGATCCCCCGCTCAGTAGTAACCCCCAGCTCTGCTGATCCCCCGCTCAGTAGTAACCCCCAGCTCTGCTGATCCCCCGCTCAGTAGTAACCCCCAGCTCTGCTGATCCCCCGCTCAGTAGTAACCCCCAGCTCTGCTGATCCCCCGCTCAGTAGTAACCCCCAGCTCTGCTGATCCCCCGCTCAGTAGTAACCCCCAGCTCTGCTGATCCCCCGCTCAGTAGTAATCCCCAGCTCTGCTGACAGCCTGCTCAGTAGTAACATCCAGCTCTGCTGATCTTGTTCTCAGTAGTAACCCCCAGCTCTGCTGATCCTCTGTTTTGCTGATCCTCCGCTCTCTCTCTGGTACCTGCTCACCTCCTGCTATATCGCTCTCATGCTGCGCACCATGTGTGACAATGCTAGTTTCTCCTGCTCTGGCTCCACAGCTCTGCTTAACCTCTGCCGCTCAGTTCTCTCTCTCCGGTTCCTGCTCACCTTCTACTATAGCAGTCCCGTGTTGCATACCACGTGTGCTGTCTGCTAGTTGCTCCATGCTGCACACCAGATGTGACGTCTGCACTAGATACTTCCTAAATATATAAACATGAACCAGAAATCACTGCTGATGACATCTTTCTGGTTCACTTGTTGGTTTCTTAGTGCATCCCGGAATCTCTCATACCCACAATACTTCCAAAATAAAGGGAAGCAAAAGCTGAAGAAAAGCCTCTCAAAAGCTGCAGGTGCTGTAAACGAGCTTTTTCATAGACTTCCATGGTGTCTGTGGAGATGCTTTGAAGCACCAAGACAGTGACATGGGGTATATTTTTGAAGAGAAGCAAAGGCAACATGTAAGCAGGACTGTAAGCTTACCATTTTAATTAGTAACAGATGTTTTGATTGGCATTCAGTGTTTCCAATGCCACATTTTGAAGCAAGTGTAAGCAAGCCCTTACACTGTAATTTTTGTATTGTAAGCCCAAGTGTTCTTAAACAACTGTTTTTGGAATATATGGTTTTTGTAACACTGGATTTCAATAAAGCTTCAGCAACATAAAAAAACAGGGCTGCCTGCTCTGTCTGTGAAAAGAGGTCCAGTACCTGCAGACTCCATATCCTAAGATTTACATTTATGTTTTCTGATATTAACAGGTGGTGGGGAGGAAAGGGAATACATATTAAAGCTGGACACCGGGGAAAACATAAATCCTTCCTCGCAGTGCAAGGGTTAAATGCTCATTTTAGGTCTAAAGCTTTCTTTTTGTGGTATTTGATCACCACTGGGGATTTTATTATATAAAATTTTTCTACATTATATAAAAATATTTTCTTCTTGATTATAAAACATATCCGAAAAAATAAAATTTAGGTCAAAATGTATTCTGCTACATGTCTTTGGTAAAAACCAAACTGCGTTTTTGGGGGTACTATACTATTGGAGACACTAATATAGTTCTGATCATGATAAAGTTACTGATCTGTAAAGACACTAATACAGTGATTAGTGATAATACTGTACAATCTATTAATGACAGTGACTGGGAAGGGGTTACCATCAAAAGGGCAATGAGGGGATTAACTGTGTGCCTAACAAATGTAATGTGTGCTGATTTTACTAACAGATATGTCAGCTTTTTCTCCCTGAACTCAGAGTTGATTTCAGGCAGAAAAAACAGACGGATTGCTGTCTGTGTACAGAGTTCTGTGATTGGCCACAGCTGATCAGATTTCAGCCATAAATCATTGGCTTAAATCTGCTAACAATCTCGTGTTGTGTCCAATCACAGCGCGGATCAGCAGGGGGCATGTGCATGTGCCTCAAACCCAGAAGTTTGATGGCGTTGTATGGGTCACCAAGCCTGGCTCACAGTACTCCAGCACTGAGTGATGCTCATATGTCCTTATGTCAGCACGACTCAGTCCAGCTCCCCCCCCCGATGTCAAGAGAAAGGGCCCATTATGCTAGAGCAGTGTTTCTCAACCTTTTTTCAGTCAAGGAACCCTTTAAAATTATGGACAGTCCCGAGGCACCCTTTAAAATTACGGACAGAGTTGAGGCATCCCATTCTAAAATGGGGTGCCTCAACTGTCCATTTTAAAAGGGCACCCCATTCTAAAATGTGAAAAACTATTCTAATAGTTTTCTGTAATGCAGCAACATCCACACATGTAGGACACCCAACATTAGAGGTGATTTATTCTTCCAAAACAAATACACTTTTGCACACTGGTACCGAGTAGTAATCCAGGGTTTCTCTTCTCGGTCAGTTTTTCCTCCATCAGTGAGCTAATTTGACCCAGCACTGATGGAAAGGGCAAGTGAGGGTCAAACTAGGATGCTGTGCAGGCAACTGACATCCTCCTTATCAACTGATGTCATTGGTTGTCAGGACACGGGCGGCTAGAAGGTCGTAATGGTGCACAATGAAAACCTGTGACTTTGTGTAACTAAAAGGCAGGCTTGTTCCACCCACTGGCTTGTATAGAAGTTTTGGGCAATTTGTAGACATTTTGCCAAGGCACCCCGATGAAACCTCAAGGCACCCTGGTTGAGAAAGGCTCTGCTAGAGGACTGCAGAAAGAAAATGTATAGAAGGTTTTATATATTTAAAAAAAAAAAAAAAAGGATCTGGGGGATCCAAGAGGTGGGGTGCAGGTGCTTTCAGTTAACATAGGTGGAGCTCATGTTTAATAAAATAAACGTGGGCTAGGTTCACACTGTCCTGCACAGTAAAATGCAGTGTTTTACTGGGTGGGCAGCTGTCATCACACTTTTTAACACTTGCTTCCTTTTTTGTCTTTAATGTGAAGTGTTACCTAGTGACATTTCATTCATATCACTGCACAGCAACAGGATGCGTGATCAGTGACAGGCAATGCCATCCAGTGCGCTGTGAGAACCACAGACATGCAGAACGTGACTGCTGATGTGTAAGGACAGTTAACATGTCTAGTGGTTAGAGCGTAGACAGCGATGACAGATGTCCACAGCCAGGAAGTCTCTTACTAGAACTAAACTAACAGTGTACAGCGTTCTGCGGAAACATTTTTTAATAGCACGAAGGTATTATCATGAAGCCAGACCTGTGTTGTGACACAGCAATTACCTAAACCTCACATGACTTTACATTGTTTCCCAACTTCAAAATGTGCCTCAGAGCTTGAACATACATGGAGTGCTATGAATCAACAATAATAGGCATCCCTATTGATGGTAATTATGGGTCATTTAGGTCAGGCACCTGCTCTGGCTGAGAGCCTCTTACCTGACAAGACACTAAACTGATTATTTTCTGACTCATCAGATTACAAAGAGAAGATAACATGGACAAAGCATCTTGTTTTCATACAATGGATGAAACTAAAAGGGATAAGAGGCGCATTTGAACATATTGATCATCTTCTAGTTGGTGCTCTGCTTTAACAATCAATACCTGTGGACATGTCATCCCTCTGAAGAACAATGACAGACAGGTGCTCTAAGCTGCCTGATTATGTCAATCCAGACAGATCTGAGGCATTGAGCATCTGCCTGCCGTCGTTCCTCATTACAAGTTCCTGCTGACTGCCATCGCTTTGGTCTCCCCTTCTCTGCATTCATTTGTAAGTATTGGTAGGCTTCACGAGCAATGTAAAATCCCGGGTGTTTTCCCTCACCTGGGAGCCACATGTGCAGCATATAGCCACCGATACAAATCAGGGGTGTGGAAATTTTTGACGATCGCTGCAATACCATATATGTGTGTGTTATTTGTTGTTTGTATCTGTAGTATAGCCCAAGAACAATGGTGCGCATTTTGTTTGTTTTTTTTAACCTAAAAACACACTGACACTAGCGGACACTGATACCAATGTTAGAAAATTACAAAAAAAAAAATCCTGACCTTTGACCCAAACACTAACCCGGGCCCGCAGATGGGAAAGCAGAGCCCAGGAAACCTCATGGGGGTGGGGGTAAGAGGGCGCAGAGAGGCTGGCACTGTGTGGAAGCATTCGGCAGCAGCGCTGCCACTGAATGCGTCCACCTGACAATGAAGGAATAAAAAAAAAACAAAAAAAAAAACTACCTGCCCAGCGCCCGGGACTACATGTCCCAGGCGTAGGGCGATAGGAATCCAACATCCCTGCAAATTACTGGCTGTATGTGGTCGCACTTGTGTAACTGCAGCAGGATTTAGGTACAGCGCATTTTCCCCAGACGTACCACTTTCGCATTTGGAGAAATATTTTGTACTATTGGCAGCTGTATGCAGTTCATTCAACATTTGAAGACATACATCTGCGTACATAAGGCCCTACTATTTCAAGTAAATCTGTCGAATACCTGGGCAATTCTAACTGGGCATATGGTGAAAAAAATATAGGACTAACGTTATTTTCTGCGGTTTTGTTTCATCCTCTGTCTATAGCAATTAAAGTATGTGAGCCCTCACCTTGTAAAACAACCCATTCAATTTAACCCCTTCATGCCTAAGGGTAAAACAAATCTTAAAGCCGAAGCAAAATTTTACAACTTGTTTTAGTAAAACTGTATGTACATCCGGGTGAACTATACCTTGTTTTTTCAGGACAAACTCATTTGGTGGTAAATGGTAACGGATATCCCATGACTTTTCTTTTTCATTATCAAAAGGAAAACTGGCCCAAAATAGTAAAATAAATATATATTTTTTTAAATTTAGCTGTGCGTTTCTTATGACTAACATAACCTAGCACCAAAGAACGACCCAAAATAAATTCTCCAGCTCTTGACGATCGCTTCAATACCATATATGTGTATGTTATTTGTTGTTTGTATCTGTAGTACAGCCCAAGAATAATGGTGCGCATTTTGTTTATTTTTTTAAACCTAAAACACACTGACACTAGCTGACACTGAAACCAATGTTAGAAAATTACAAAAAAAAAAAAAAAATCCTGACCTTTGACCCAAACACTAACCTGGGCACTTAACTAGATCAAATCATAGGTATTTTTCTTTATTTTTTAATATTTATCATTTTTTTTTGCAGGGAGAGTGAGAGATACAATGTATCTCTATCCTCCATTCAGAGAGAGAAAAAAAGAAAAACAAGGGGGACGGGCTTTATAATGACTGCTCACTGTGATAGCCAATCAGAGGCTATCACAACAATCATGTGACCCAGAAACAGGCGTCCCGGGTCCTGATCTTAGAACAGCACCCGGGGCTCTCATTCACACCCCAGTCTTTGTGACAGGTGCACAAATATGCGGCCCCACGGAAAAAAGCCCACTTCTGTGTGGCCGCATATTTGTGTTACGTTGGCGCCAAGGGGTTAACATGGAAATGAAAGGCAAAACTTTGTGTGTTTATGTAATGTATATATCACACAAACATAAATACTTTTTTTTTTTTTTTTTTAAATAAGCAATCACAATCTCTGTTCTCAGCTGCATAAGGAGCTTAGATACTTGGGGTGGTGGGGGGAAGACTGCAGGGGGGGCTTATCACCAGGCAGCAGAGAAATAACAATACACTAATCTTCCCTGTGAAGAACTGTGCAGAGTGGGGAGGGTGTCAGCACAAATATTTATAATTAGAGGACAGGCAGGCTGTGCTCCCAGCACAGCCAGAAAACTGACTGGGATGGATGTGCTTCTATGTCTAGAGTGGTCAGTTTGAAATTGGAGAGCAGGAGTACTGGAAGAAACACCACATATTTCACATAGTAGAAGCAATACAAAGAGAACAGGATACTGTTTAACACAAGTGCACAGTAGAACAGACTCATATCAGGAATATGAACTATTGGGGTAACCTATTCTTTAAAATAGGGATGTACCGATACCTCGGTGGCCAAAATGTATCGGCCAAAAATAGCGTTATCTGCATTGTGCCAAAAGGAAAAAAAAGCTGCAGATAATGGCCAACAATAAATGCTCAATTTTACCACATTAGGGTGCATTTTTCATAGGTCAGGTGACTCAAAAAAGCATTTTAAAAATGCAACATGTAACATGAATGCATGTTTGCTGTGTTTTCAATGCATTTGAGGCCCGGTTCACACCAATGCTGCTTGCGTTTTGTCCATTTTGCAGTGTACTTTTGCACCTGTGGTTTTGATGTATTTTTTGATGCGTTTTGCATTTAAAAACTTTTGGCCAACTTGTTGCTGGGCAGATTAAATGCGAAACGCATCAAAAACAAGTCAAAACTGCACTGCATGCATTTTATGCATCTCAATTTAAGTCTATTGAACCAAAAACACAACATTTTGCGTTTAAAAAAGTCCCTGACCCTTTCCAAAAATGCAGCAAAAAAAGCATAGATGTCAATGTGTCCCATAGGAAACCATGTTAAATGGCCTGTAGTGTGTTTCTGCAAAAAGCACAAAAAAACTGATACGTGTGAACTAGGCCTCTATGTGGAGGTGTGTTTTTTTTTTTTTTTAACTGACCAAATATGCACAAACAAAATGTGGCAAGCAGGGATTTTAACACTGCAAGGTAAGCGCAACAGACCAGTGTAAAGACATACATTGAGTTTAAAAGGGAAGAATTTTTCTTCAGCTTTTCATGTGTTTTTTTAACACAATAACGGCCTAGTGTGAAAGTAGCCTATCGGCCAAAAAGATGCTGAAAATACATTCCTATTTATTTAAATTCATGATGTTATTAAAAAGTCGACTAGTATATAATTATATATAAAATTATATATATGTTTATTTTTTTTTTTCTTTTTAAGTTGTCCATTTCAGTTTAAATTTTTGACGAAATGCATCCTGAATTTTCAGTTTCAGTTCAGAATTTTCATTTCAGTGCACCACTATTTTAAAAACTACACAATTTAAAATGCATTTTTTAATGCATTTTTATATAACAATAGTGGCAGCCTCTTGCATTAATTCCATAGACATGACAAGGTAATGAGGGAACCTAAAGTCATTCTAAATGTTCAGTTTAGATTTCATATTTACCTGTTCTGTGCAGTGGTTTTGCACAGAGCAGCCCTGATACCTATTCTTTAGTCCCCCACCTGCACTCCTGGCTCTACTCCCCACCAAGTGCCCTCCATAGCAAGCTGCTTGCTATGGGGCCACTCGTGCGGGCTCTCTCTCAAGTCACCTCTGCGTGCCTAATGGCTCCCACTGCTGTCTCTGAGCCAATGAAGAGGGAAAGAGCCAAGAGAGCCTGTGCTCTTGTGCACATTGTTGGATCAAGATCAGGCTCACTAAGATTGCACTAAGGTTTTTTACCTTCATCCTTAGAATGCACGTAGGTGTAAAAGAAAAAAAAAAAAAGAAACCTTCTGACGATACAACCACTTCAACAAATAGGCACTCTTCTAAACTAAGAAAGCGGATCAGATCCTGCCTGTAATAACAGAGGGGACACAAGACCATTGGTTATTTAGGAATGTTCTGCTTCATTTTACTATGCATAGAGAGCTGGAGCTGCTTGTTCTGGCTTCCTGCCTGGAAACACCATCCCTCACCTAGCTCTCCGTATCTATATGCAGGCTCTGCCCGTGTACTGTGGTAACTGGCAGATAGTTCCCATGCTGTATGCTGGGTCAAATCTGACGGGATCTGTGGCAGTTTTCTATAATGAACACTGCAGCAATCACTTTGTTAATTAGTTTCTAGAACCTGGCACAGGTGATACAGATAGCCCAGAAACAGGTCCATCTGCTTTGTGAAAGTGGCAAATGCCACTCACAGGAAGCTTTGGTATGTTGGGACCTGTGGCACAGTTTTTTTTAAGTCACATTCATTTCTGTCTGCTTTTGCTGCTAAAGAATTCCCCAGTTCTGATCTCTTACGTATCACTGTAATAAACTATACCCAACCCAAGATATTCACTGACTCAGTAGCACCAACGCCACCTACCTTACCTGTGGCCCAGCCTCTGAAAAGTAAAAAAGATGGGCTATCCAATTCTGTCCAAGAGGCTAGTCAGAACCAGTAAAAGGTATGTGACTATGAATTTAGGCTCCACTAGTACAGTGGAGCCATGGTAATAAATCCCAGAGGCAGGTATCTATAGATTCCTGCTGCAGGGTTTGACAGCTGCAAGTGGATAGATGTGGTCACCAAGCTCGTACACTGCAATGACTTTGGGTGCGTCCATCAGCATTCACCGAAGGCAACTGTTGGCTGTGCAAACAGACATGAATAGCTGCGGCAGTCGAATGCCTGTCAGCTTGCAGCTGTCAAACTGCACAGCAGGAACCAGATTCTTACCACTGGGATTCTCACCATGACTAAGCATCCATCAATGGAGCCTTACCGTTGCCTGGTGGACATTATCTCTTCATTGGAGGGCATTGGGAACTACAGAAAGCTAAATCAAACATTAAGGTGGAACTACAGGCAAAATAACATACTGTATATGATGTAGTCTATCAATCACATTGACTGAGCAGATTTTGACTTTCAGGGTCCCTCCCAAAATGGTTTAGTTATATCCATAAGGGTCAGTAGCATGTGGGACCGACAGACAGATAGGGGAAAATCACCAATCTCAGAGGAGATTATTCTGCACACAATATTGATGCTATGAATTGATAACATTAGAATGTGTAGGTACCCATCAGTGACCTTTCCAGATGTCTGACTATAGTCGTAAAGCCCCTTGGCCTTTTGGATCTGGAGCATTCAGCTTCTCCAATCCACCACCAAAGCACTGAACTATAGATTCTTATGCTGTATTCTAGTTCCAGATATTGAATTTTGCAGTAAAGCTGCAATTGATGTTGCTGCTGAGATTAGCAGGCATAAATCTAAAAATAATTTCCATGTAAACCTTCCAGGACTGCTATGCTGTGTTGTAGAATTGCCCCTTTAACCTTGTAACATGAAACTCAACCTCTTTCCTGTAATAGATGTCCTCACCGTCACACTTATAGGAAAGCAAAACTGAAAATAACATGTCTAAGATCAAAACATGAATGCAAAGTTACTACAGAAGCAATCCATGCAAGCCCAGTACACTTTCAGTAGCTGAGGAGTACGTTTCCCGTAAACGACTATAATAGTTCTTGGATCTGTTTCACAGATAAGACAAAAGAATAACTAGAAGAGAAAAAGCATGGAAATTGCAGGCTCTAACTTTCTACAGAATACAAGAACATTTTTCATGTGCTAAACAATGGTTAATAGGGAACATAAAAGGATGGGAAGAGCTATGCCTGCATTGTGTTTTATTACATCTATACTCTATACCAGGGGTCTCCAAACTTTCTAAACAAATTGTTCTCCATCATTGGGAGTAAACAATGTATCTTTGGCATTAGGAGGAAGAATATATTCTTGGTGTAAGTTCGTGAAATAGTGCCCCATCGTTGGTGTCAGAAGGAAGTATGGTGCCTCGTGGTTTGTTTCAGCGAGAGGAACAGTGCCCCATCGTAGGTGTCATTGGGAGGAACAGTGCCCCATCGTAGGTGTCATTGGGAGGAACAGTGCCCCATCGTAGGTGTCATTGGGAGGAACAGTGCCCCATCGTAGGTGTCATTGGGAGGAACAGTGCCCCATCGTAGGTGTCATTGGGAGGAACAGTGCCCCATCGTAGGTGTCATTGGGAGGAACAGTGCCCCATCGTAGGTGTCATTGGGAGGAACAGTGCCCCATCGTAGGTGTCATTGGGAGGAACAGTGCCCCATCGTAGGTGTCATTGGGAGGAACAGTGCCCCATCGTAGGTGTCATTGGGAGGAACAGTGCCCCATCGTAGGTGTCATTGGGAGGAACAGTGCCCCATCGTAGGTGTCATTGGGAGGAACAGTGCCCCATCGTAGGTGTCATGGGGAGGAATAGTGTCCCATCGTAGGTGTTATTGGGAGGATTAGTGTCCCATGGTAGGTATCATTGGAAAGAATTGTGCCCCAGCGTAGGTGTCATTGGGAGGAATAGTGCCTGTTGCTGATGTCAGTAGCAGGGATTATGCCCCCTTGTTGGTGTCAGTGAGAGGAATAGTATCTTGTGTCAGTGGGAGCAAGTGCCCCAAGGGCCAAATAAAGGCAAGCAAGTTTTTTGCCCTCTACAACTGAATAAAGACACCGGTCCATTTTCCATATCCCTGTTCCTTTACGCTCACTAAGAAATCTGTGAAAGGGAGATCCTTACCACTCTAACAATAGAGATCCACTTGCGCAGTTTAAGACTGAACCGCTTCTGGCCCAATTTCATCATGTGGCCTCCTTACAGATCTTAGGTCAAAGTTTTACTAAACCCATGACCCTGCTTTCACTATATCCGGTCTTCCAAAGTACATGGAAATTCAATAACTTTAGTAAACATAAATTGGTAAATACTTTTTCTCATCAGCAGTATATAGCAGTCTTTTGACTTCTGTCAGTATCCAGCCGAGCATTGGTTAAACTTGGAGTTTTCATTCTTCTCTGAAAGTCCTATGAGACTGCATGACCCCTGACCCTCTGTGGACAACGCTGATTGGCCCTGTGTTGATCACATGCACCCTCCTCTACAACGTCTCTTCTTCAGGACAAATACGTTTAAATGTTAGTAGTTGTTCAGGGTTACGCAAATCATATTGCCCGACGCCCGGGACTTACAGTTCCAGGCTGGTGGTTTTCAATTTACATTTAGCACTACCGCAGGCAAGCAGCCTCTTTACATGTGCTTAAATCGCAATGCTTCTCCATAAATACCATTCCAGTTTCTGTGTGATTTCGGTAGAGGTGTCATTTTGCCAGCTCTCTCCACAACTGCCTGGCATTGATTTCACTGCAAAAATCGCCTCCCATCGACTTCACTGCAAAAACTCAAACTGTCAATAGCAATCCTATGTAAACACTTATCTCCACATGCTACTGTATCACTTGTAACACAGCTACAAGCTCACGCAGGCACTCAAAATGCAACGCGTGTGGATCACATCTGTGTGAACCACCTCAATAGGAATACATAATATCTAGCCTGTCATGGGAATCTGAGTTTGAAAATGCATCCAGAATTTCATATGTGTGAACCAGGGCATTTAGGGATCACAGTAGAATCGCTGTGATTATGCCCGTGATCGCAAAATGCAGGTTCAGGTACCATTTATGTTGTAAAGTGCTGCGTAAACTGTTGGCACTATATAAATCCTGTATAATAATAATAATTATTAATTTTCAAAAAGGCAGCTAAAACGTGGTGCAGTATTGTCGTGCGGCAAATTGCATCACGTGAAGCATGTCGCCCAGATTTCTACACCCCTGTTCCACTCAACTTGGTTTCTTCAGCTCCCTTATTAGCTGGGCTGCCCTTCTCTGGACTTTATCCAGAGCATGAACATCCTTCCTGAGGATTGGTGGTCAGAACGGGACCACATAGGCAAGATGTGTCCGAATCACCCATTTAAGAACAACTTAGTTCTTATTTAACACTTGCTGCAGCAAACATACACAATTATTCTATTGTATGCAGCCTCACTGGATTACAATAATAAGCCTCGGGGGGCGGGGAGCCATAATTGGGAAAATGTCTCTTACATTGGTAGTCAGGGCAAAGAATACCCCCTTACAATAATAGTCAGAATGCCACCTTTTCGGACAGCTAAAAACATTCTTGGTGTCATGCTGCTGGCTCTGCCAAGTAGTGTTGGACTTGGAACTATGCAAGCACCAATGGATGGGAGGTCAATTTGCCATAGCTCAAAGAACCCCCCTAGCAACCTCTTGAATGGTGTACAGGGAGTTCATTTGTAGATTTCATCATGAAAGACAGAAGTTGTCAAACAAATCTAATTTCTTTTTATGAGGAGGTGAGCAAAACCTTGGACAGAGGGGTGGCGGTGGACGTAATATACTTGGATTTTGCAAAAGCGTTTGACATAGTTCCCCACCAATAGCTAATGTGTGAGATAAAGTCTACAGGCTTGGAAAAATCTGTATGTAATGGGTTGGGACCCTTACTTTTTAATATATTTATAAACGATATAGGGTCTAGAACTAACAATCCCATTTCAGTATTTGCAGATGACACCAAGCTGTGCAGTGGAATAACGTCCTTACAGGATGTCTCCAATTTACAAGCCGACCTCAATGCACTGTTTAATTGGGCAACTATGTGGCAAATGAGGTTTAATGTTGATAAATGTAAGGTTATACGCTTGGGGGCTAAGAATATGCATACATCATACATACTGGGGGGAGGGACAACTGGGGGAATCAATGGTGGAGAAGGATCTGGGAGTTCTGGTAGATCACAAGCTTAATATTGGCATGCAATGCCAAGCTGCAGTTTCTAAAGCAAGCAAAATCCTCTCTTGTATTAAAAGAGGTATAGACTCCAGAGAGAGAGATATCATATTACCCCTGTACAAATCATTAGTAAGACCTCATCTGGAATATGCAGTTCAGTTTTGGCCACCAATTCACAAAAAGAACATTGGGGAACTGGAGAAAGTACAGAGAAGGGCAACCAAACTGATAAGAGGTCAGCTCAGCTATGAGGAAAGATTAGAGGAACTGAATGTATTCTCTCTTGAGAAGAGGAGATTAAGGGGGGATATGATCAACATGTATAAATACATCAGTGGTTCATATAGTGAACTCGGTGTAGAGCTATTCACCCTGAGGTCATCACAGAGGACAAGGGGGCACTCTTTACGTCTGGAGGAAAAGAAATTTAATCTCCAAACATGGAAAGGTTTCTTTACAGTAAGAGCTGTGAAAATGTGGAATAGACTCCCTCAAGAGTTGGTTCTGGCCAGCTCAGTGGATTGCTTTAAAAAAAAGGCCTGGATTCTTTCTTGGATACACAGAATATAACTGGATACTAATATTTATAGGTAAAGTTGATCCAGGGAATATCCGATTGCCTCTCAGGGGATCAGGAAGGAATTTTTTCCCCTTCAGGAGCAAATTGGATCATGCTTTGCTGGGGGTTTTTTTGCCTTCCTCTGGATCAACTGTGGGTGTAGGATTATAACTTTTTTTTTTTTTTTCAGTGGTTGAACTGGATGGACGTTTGTCTTTTTTCAGCCAAACTAACTAACTAGTTGGGACTTGGGCACATTTTATCAGGTACAAACCATTTTACTACAATGTGAGCAAATATATTTATATATTAGTGCAAATAAATGTAAATGTGAAGTTCTTTAAAGCAACCCTGTCGCTGCTGCAAAAAAGATTTATATCACAACTACCCTGTAAAATAAAATTAGTAATACTTGTGGGGTGGGTGGCAGATTCATCTGCTGTGTGCTGTAGTGACAGTGGCTGACAGAACCACAGTGACTATCGCTGAACAAACTGATACACTGATACATGCCAAATTCTGGCAAAAATAAACATATACCATAGCACAACCATGATATAAATACCGTATGTGCAAATTTATTGCGTTTGCAGAGATCTGCCCAGTTCTCAATATGCAAATCCATTCCCCAACAAACCAACAACCTGAACAGCCAATAGTCAACGTATGGCTTCCCTCTGGGAAGATATAGGAAGGAAGTTCCATGATTTATAGTATCCCAATAAGGTGTTTTATCCCCATTAGTGCTGCAATCATATACTTTTTTTATCTACAGCACCTCTTAGTGGCAAAGGAAAGAGCATTCACCTTTGTCAGTAAACAATAGATACCATTCTTCTATTAAAACATTGTGGACCCCAAAAACAATACATTTGTACACAAAGAAGGATGCTAGTTCTCCAAAACTGAAATAAGATCATGTCACTTTAGCTATAGCTACTAGTTCCTGGAGGTCAACTTTGACATATAGTTACCACTTTTGTCTGTCAAGTACGTTTCCCCAGAAATGGCAATGGCTCCTACTGCTAGAGGGGTCAAAGATCTCCACACCTTGTATTCTCAGGAAGAGGTTTGCCAGTCTCTGGCCACCATTTTACAGTACTGGTTAAAATATTTTGCATATACAAAACCATAAACCGTATTTGTTTCATGTTTTCTACTAGAAAATGTTTAGGCCAACTTCCATGAACCATTGTGGCATTTAACAAGGACAAATGAAGTGAATTTCCGCACAGACACTACGTCATTGTGGTGGGAGCTCTCAGTTTACATTGCTAACAGCTGCTGAACACTGGAAAGTACACATTGGTTGTACAGAAGAAAACAAGCAGCCCTTTGTTAGCAGTGTAAGAAAGCTCTACAGAAGAGGGTCTCCACACTGGCAAAAGGTCAATTCTCACAACCAGAAAAGGAGTTCTAACTCACGGGTCTACGCACAGATGTAGCATTGCCAGAACACAAGAATTAACATTCACTACAAGGGATCTGTGATCTCATACTTGATTATTTTATTTTCTGGAAGATCCAAATAAAACTAGCCATAGTCAAAGTTGATGGTCCAAACTGGATTTTCCAGATGAGTGTAAAGGTTTCCACAAGGTGAGGCTGGTGCCAGAGGTTGTCTGCTCAGCATAAACAGGTACGTTCCGCCAAACCAATTGTGCTTGTATATGTAAAGATCTTTCAGTGCGCAGAAGTCACAGGTAGTGTGTACGGCCTGCTAGCAGCAGCCTGTAAAAAAATCAAAAACAGGCAGAAATACGCAGCTACAACTAAGCAATACTCGCCTACAGGGACGTATGCCCCAAATGCAGACTTTGCATAAGCCCTTAGTAAGAATGATCTTGCAGCAGCTTATGGTGTAAGCCAGTCTCTCTCAACCTTTTTATCCCAGAGGAACCCCTAAATGAATTTGCAAATCTCTGGGAACCCCCTACTAAATTCATTTAATAGGGGGGGTCAGTGGGGAAAATGCCACTTTCATTGTTGTCGGGGGGAGTATGCAATCCTTACAGTGTTGATCAGTCCGCTTAAAAGATCACTGGTGTCATGCTCTGCTTAGCGGCATTGGCCCCGGAACTAAGCAGGCCTCAAATACGAGGTCAACTGGCTACAGCTCAAGGAACCCCTAGCAACCTCTGAAGGAAGGCTAGGGTTCAATGGAACTCTGGTTGAGAAAGCCAGGTCTAAGCCAAAATAGTTGCTTCTTTAAAAAATATATTTATATTTTAAAAATTAAACTATGTTCTGAAGACTACTGTTCCATTTCTACCACTTTAGGTCCGTGGTGGACAAAATTCACGCAAACCATCCTCCATGAATAAAAAAAAAAAAAAATATATATATATATATATATATATATATATATATATATCACTCTTTCTTGCTAAACTCCCTGTCCATCGGATCTCATGGTCATTTTCTCGCAGACCCAATCAACAAAATTACTACAGCAAGAAAAAGATGTACCAACAGATTACAAATCTACTGTATGCCTATGATAATAAGCATTTCTGATGTTTGGAAATAGCTGTTTTCACTATCTACATAGTAGCAAACACAACGATTTTTTTATGTGAGTGTACAACCAGCTTAGAATACATATACACTGTGGCAACTGCTGTCACTTCCATCTGGAATGCTGCATTCACAACTTGTAATCCAAAGAATGAACTATTACCAGCACACCATCTGCACAAATACAAACTGGACATTTATACATCACCCACAGAGAGTGACGTTTCAAGGCTGCTGGGGACCTCTCTCAGACAACAGTGGTTGTTACTTTGTTCATAGAAGAGGTCCTCGGTGTCCTCGAAACGTCACTTTCTGTGGATGATAAATAAATGTACAGTCTGTATTTGTGAATATAGTGTGCTGGCGATATTAAATTCTTTGGACATCTACTATGACAGCACCATCCGCCTTGTTACCACTGCACCCACTGTAAGGTTTTGTAAGTAGTGTGCTGGATCATTTGTACTTCTGTATTACGTAATAACATTGATGCCCACTTTGACTAAAGCCTGCATTTGCAGCCCATTAGTGACAAAATCTCACTCCAAATCTACAGAGTCCAGTAGTCAGAGGCAACAGTGACTTAGATCTCCCACTGCAGATACTGTATACAGCTCTAAAGCTGTCGGCAGACTGGCTAGGTACATTTACATAGCAGAACCTGGACTGATAGTTTTTCCAGGTACATTTTTCAGGGCACAGCTAAGGCACAATTAACATCTCTAAATGTAATGCAATTAAAAGAAAGCCCTTCTTTTTTCTATTTTGTTTATTGAACTTCCCACTGCAGCCCCCCCCACCTAGGTGAGAATGATGTGGACCCATTGCTAGTGCCCTCTGGGATATTCCAGGAGCCCTCTGCTTCAACAGAGTGCCTGGAGGACGGTGGATCCAAGGCTTGAGGACGACAGACTTTGCAGCGTGTCATTAGGAGACTGGCTGCCCGAACCATCAAGGGACAGCCAGTGCCTGATGACATCAGAGAAGAAGATGGCACCTCATTACCTGACATGTAGCCTCAGATCAGCAGATCACAGCAGATCAACTATGGGTTCGTTGATGCGAGTAGGTTTGTTGTTGACCCCAAAAAAACGTAAAAAAAGGAGATTTAAAAAAAACCACCACATGGAGCAGAAAGTCCCTCTTTTAAATCTAACTGGTGCAGGAATGTGCAATTCCTATAGCCCAATGCCCAGGACATGCAGTTCTGGGCACCGGGCAAGAGGTATTTCTTTACATTTAGCCCTGGTGTGGACAAACAGCAGGGTTTAGAGCTGACAGTTGGCTCTCTTGTAAAAGAAATTCAAGTGGCTAACTAGCCATTGGATTGCTTTGCAAGCAGCGGGTTGGGACATCTCCCCTTCCGTGGGCTGTCTCATCGCACCAGGACACCTGATCAACCATCTGGCGTTTCCGCCGGGTGATCATAAAGGCAGACAAAGACTAAAACTGCTCTGTTCGCCTCTATGATATAGAAAACAGGAAGTGATGAGCATACGTAATTTATGGTTTCTCCTATGTAAATGGCGCCATTTTTAAAAATGGAATGCTTTTGATCACAATGATTTAAGGGCAAAGGAGCGATCTGAGGTCTTATTGACTCCAGATCACTTGATAAAGAGCACCTGTCACTGCTTATTGCTGTCACAAGGGATGTTTACATTCTTTGTGACAGCAAAAAAAGTGATCAAAAAAGAAAAAAAATGAAAGCAACAGTGTTAAAATAATAAAAAGTTTAATTATTTTTTAAAAGCACCCCCTTCCCCACTCTTAAAGGCCAACACATGCGTCGGTCCTGCTTACACACAAACACCAATCTACCCACACATGATGTATCACTGAGAACGTCAGATCATGGCCAATAATCTTAGCACCAGACCTTCTCTGTAAAGGCTGTGTAAAAGTCACCTGTGGATAGTAAAATTTAGTTTAGTATTGTGTTTTTTTGCATTAAATTCAAAAGTGTATTTTTTAAAAAAATTCCGTTTGAAAAAATGCTGTGCAAACACTGCGTTACATAAAAAAAAAAAATTGCAAAACCCACCAATTTAATATGTTTGGGAGTTCTAAGAAATTTTCTATCAGTTTAAGTTGGCATAAATCCCCTTTTGTTTTTAAAAGCACCTCAGCCTAAAAACATCAAACCTGATATCCTGGCAATTGTTTTTTTTTTAATATCAGGACAAGTAGATTGTCATGAGGGACAAGTAGACTGGACCGCCAGTTTAGTCCCTTGGACAAGTAGTTTTTTTAAAAAAAAGTCACACCCCTGTGGTGTAAACAATGCAAAGTGATTGTATAAATGTCACATAGGCAATCTCTTATTATGTACTTGTATTTTCAGTTTTTTTTCCCACTGTGGTCGAAATGCAGAATTCTCTGCAATCAGTTACCTTTTTTTCCTCTCATTTTGGACCCCAATAAATGTGTTTTATCAACAGACCCTTAATGAAAATAACCCCTCAGCTAAAAGCTCAGCGCCTAAGACGTCTAGCAATCACAGGGCTCATGTACACTGAAGCTGCTAAACTGACATTCAGGAGCTGTTCTGCGTTTTTTTCAGCAGCTCCTGAACTCTCCCTAATGTTTTTCTATGTGTCCATGTACACTATGTCATTTACAGGCAGTTGAGTTTACAGTCGTTATTTTGAATGCACCAAACTTGCATTCAGGAGTAGATTTTACTGGTGTTTCAAACACCAAACGCTTGTAAATGCGGTTAACCGCGTTTAGAAGCATTTTTTTAACTGTTCCATATTCAGATGTTGTCCAGAGCCTTTTTTCACCATCAGAAATTTATGCAAAGCATTTTCCATGTATTCAAATGGACCTAGTACACCAGCATAGTCAATTGCAGGTATCGCGTGAAGCAAAAAATGGTAGAACGTGCCGCATTATGCTCATGATGGGGTCCAAAGTGAATACAAGCAGAAAAGATAGGTAATTTCAACACATACTGCCCTCTCTGCTTCTGCTCTCTTTATTCCTCTCAAAATATCTGAAATAGTTATTTATTTACTGTTTTTCAGTGCATTCTGGGCATTTGGGAGGGTCTCCTGAGGTTATCTTTTAAAAACGCTTCTGAACGCAGACGTGGCTAAACGCGCATAAACGTGGTATGCAAACGCGGCTAAAATGACGTTTTTAACCTACGTTTTCCAGCAGTTTCCATCGTTCAGAAGAGTTTTCCAAGTGCCCCGTGTACATGAGCCCTAAGAGAGGAGGATATTTCACTTTTCAAAATAGTAAACTCTAAATTTTTTATTAATATGTCTCCTGCAGGTTGGTGCCATTAAGTGTTTATCCGCGCCACATAATAGCACATTATGGCAAACTTACCTTTCAAACGAAGATCTCCAGCGCTGAGCTGTCACTGCTCCTGACTCTTATCTTCGTTTGGTTTTCCTTCAGGGTTCATGCTCTCTGGCTATTTGTATGGCCGCGATGACATCACTCCACCCATGCACACAGCAATCAGTATGGTGGCACAGTGCTCTTTGCACTGAATGCCCTGAATGTAGAGCGTATTGCGCATGCACCAGTGACATCCTCAGCTGGAGATCATGTGAATACCTACTAAACAGCTTACGTTTAGGAGATATTCATGGTACTTACAGGTAAGACTTATTATAAGCTTACCTCTAGGGACACGTTTAAACTACCACTTTAATGTGGGCCTCAATCTGCAACAGACTCTTATAGAAGTGTAGAAGGGAATGTGGCTTCCAAAGTATGACAAAGGTGTCTGAATGAGGAAGCCTGTCATTGTCCTTCATGTAAATCACATTCAAACTACTGCAGGTTTGAGTCAGAGAGACAGCTGTAAAAGCACACCGTACACAGCTACATAGATTTGAATACAATATTCTGGTTTTCCTATGTGGTCACTATGTTATGGACACTTAAAGTGGAACTACACTGCATCTGAGCACCACAAAGTGAAAATGCTATTAAATTAATTTAACATTCAGTGCAAACTCCCTCATCCATCCATGTCTCCATGCTTTATTTTTCTGATAAATAACTTTGAAAAACACTCCCTAGCATTTCCGTCTGTGGCCATCTTGAGTAAGAGCAGATGATTCATGTAGTATTTACTTCCTGGAATCCATCTGCGCTTAGCTCAGGCATGCAGGCAGGCGATGTGCTTGTTGAGGAACCCCTCCTTCCTACTCCCCCTTCTGAATACTCCTGGGATGTATGACATCATTTGCCTAGGTATGAAAACCTTGAAGTAACTTAAGAAATGTAAAAAAAAAAAAAAAAAAGTTTAAAGCACAAGTAAATACCATATACTTTCCTATTTACTAATGTTAACAGCATAAGGATTAAAAATAGTTAATGTTGACAGAGAGCGAAGTTTCACTTTAAAAGGTTCTGAAGTTTTGCTGCCTTGCTTTGTCTGATAGCCTTACTTTACTACACAAAGTATTTTCAGAAGGCCAACAATGGCAGCCCCTATATTCCTCTCATGACGTACTTTAAACTGAAAAAAAATTGCCATATGCTAGATCCAACTGTTTGCTGGGGATACTAAAAATCTTATTTGTATACAAACTTTGATCTTCTGGCTCGGCCGATCATACACTGAAAGGAAAGGGGGTCGCTTGCTCTTCAACTCCTCCATTCATAACAGAAAGTCTTTCTCTGAATAGACTAGGTGCAGACCCAGACAGTTATCTTCTCTTCCCCTCACCTTATCCATTCACAGAAAGCCTTGTGTTCTGTGAAAAGAATACAAGACCATTTCTGAATAAAGGAGCTAAAGAGCATCACTGTATGATTGGCAGCAGAGCCAGCAGATCAAAGCCAACAGTGGTATTACATCTGCATTGCAGCACACATTATGAGCATTGCCATTTATTTTGAATGGTACCCCAATGCACCTCCACAATGTGCTTGGGTTACAGGGCACTGTAACACGCTGACATGCTTTGTACTAGGGTCTACTATGGTAAAACTGTGTCAAGTCTGTTTGACACAAAATTACATATGCAAGAAAAGCAATACAGATACAAATGATCTTTGCTGCAAATCTGCTGCAGCTGTGCATGGTAGTCAATCAGCTTCTAGCTTCAGCTAGTTTAATTAAAGGATAAGTTCACCTTTTTACAGAAAATAATGCACTTTTTTTGCAGGTAGAACAAAATGTGCATTTATTATTGTTTGTTTCTGGAGCCTGGAAAACATTGCACCAGCGATTAGCAGATCGTTGGTGCCATGCAAGTCTCCCGCAGACCTGTCAGTATATCTGTTTGCCTGAATGTGATGTACAAGCAAGCAGATATACGGACAGGAAAAATTTGTGGTAATTCATTGAGAACTACAAGCCGACAGCCGTAAAGGCTGTCAGGACTTGTAGTTAATTCATTCCCCGAACACTGTGAATGAATGATGCGGCACAGCGGATGAACTACAAGCCGAAAAACGCAAAGGCTGTCAGGACTTGTAGTTCATTCAGTCACAGAACACCATGAATGATGCGGCAGGGCAGGTGGAGAACTTCTAGCTGACAGCCACAAAAGCTGTCAGGACTTGTAGTTCATTCATTCACAGAACACCATGAATGAATGATGTGGCAGGGCAGGTGGAGAACTACAAGCCGACAGCCGCAAAGGCTGTCAGGACTTGTAGTTCATTCATAGAACACCATGAATGAATGACACAGCGGGTGAACTACAAGCCGAAAAACACAAAGGCTGTCGGGACTTGTAGTTCATTCATTCACAGAACACCATGAATGATGCGGCAGGGCAGGTGGAGAACTTCTAGCTGACAGCCACAAAAGCTGTCAGGACTTGTAGTTCATTCATTCACAGAACATTGTGAATGAATGACGCAGCAGGGTGGGTGGAGAACTACAAGTCGACAGCCGCAAAGGCTGTCAGGAGTTGTAGTTCATTCACAGAACACCATGAATGAATGACACAGCAGGGCGGGTGGAGCCCACATGGTTGTGTTTTTTTTTAAACTGTGACAGCTAGTGGGGAGGAGAAGATCCCCCCCAGCTGTCATAACAATGAACAGGGGTCGGTCCATTTGTAACATGTTACCCTGAACATGGGTGTAGCATGTTCTGAAAGGTGAACTTATCCTTTAAGCTATGACAAAAAAAAAAACCTGTGAACTGATTGGTTTCACCAGATTTTGCATTCTCCAATTTTAGTAAATCAACCCCAAAGTGTCTTTTCTCTGGCACACTCAAACACTGGCTTCCCAATCCAGCTCACAATCAGACACACTGCTCCAACCAATCTGAATAAAAGAAGAATGTAAAGAGTTACCAGCAGAAAACTATTAGCATGTATTAATCCTTCTTCTAAGAAGCTCATGAATTAGCCAAGATTGCTACAAGAATGCAACCCCATTCCCAGGCGAAATCCGAAACAACAGTATGTGGTCAAGAGGTTGGCCGCTACTGTGGAAGTTGGCAGAGAAATTCTAACGGCAGTAACATGAAATCTGACCCGAAGAGTATTTGAAATTTCAGCGGTTGTGTAGCGAGCCTCTGATGGAAAGGAGCCGTTCTGTATCTGCTCAGAGAGAATAATCGCATATGTGCCAACAATACTATACTTATCCCAAACAACCAGTACAGCTAGTTCAAAAATCTGGCAGTCACTAGACGAAATGCACAGCCGCACATTAGTCACATGCACAAATTGCTCCAAAACAATGACGAGCACCGGGACAGCAACCGGGAAGCCTGATGATGGATGAAAAGTCCGATGTTACAACAAAATAACATGCCAATGGAAGGTTGTCAGATCTGTAATTACCTTGTCACAGCACACGCTGCACCTCAATGGAGAGGGTGGCTGTACAGAATCACAAGGGAGGAGCAGGACTTTGTCCTTTATTCTAAGAATTCCCCACTCACTGCCTGCCAACGTGATTGTTTTTCAGGGACACTTTGTTCCTGGGTCAGCTGTCACATGACGCCTACGATACTGACAGCTGTCATAGGTGACATGTGTCTCCACAGCTGCTGTAGGACTACAAGTCCCAGAACATTCTATCACCTGGTGGCAGCTCATCTTTATACCCTTTAAGCTGGGAGAGTGTAGTAGCAAAGTCTTCAATACAATGGGATGCCTGCCAATCCTTGGAATCGGGTATTATCATTCTGTTAGTATTCAAATAAGGAGACAAACACACAAGAATCACACACTTTACAGACAAATCCTGTACAATTATAATGGCCACACTCATTATGTAATGAGAATATCGCTGACAGAGGTCACAGCATTGTACAATTACTAACAGTATATCTAAAGCCAACATTGGTTTTCCGTGTTTACAATAGCACAGTGAGGGGTTAAATCCCTATTCTATTAAAGTGGTTGTATACATCAGACTGGAAATATGAACAAAGCATATCCCTCTAGTGTGTAATTCTCCTAATCCAAAACACTAATTGTCATTTCTGTCCACTGCCTCCTTTCTCTGCTATCAGCAAGAGTCATTTTGGATGGGTTTTCCTGACACCAAGAGAAAAATGGTGACAGAGGAGGGCACCGCTTGTAATTGACAGCTTCAACTCTGCTTCTGTGTGTTGTGTGAAGGGAGAGGGTGTCCCTTCCCTCCAATCAGCTCTCAGAGCTGTCCTCACTGATGTAACTTCAAATCTCTGCCCCCTGATTTTCAGAGCAGAGAGATTCGGTGTAAATTCTGCACTTTGAATGGATGTAGGGGAGAGAAAACTATAGATAAACAGGTACAACTTATGTTGGAGGATTTGTTTCAGCTCTGTGTATCACCTGAGGCCAGTCACTTCACCGGGTACATGTAAAGGTTTACAACTACTTTAAGGGTTCATTCAGACAGGTGAATAGGCTGTTGAGTTAGATGAGGCCAAGGTTTGGTTCACACCAGATGGCAGTGCGGGAAACCAACAATTTGTGCGCATTTCCTGCACCACGTTCATAACACACTGTAGCTGCGATCTGTAGTGGGTATCAATGTTAACTGGAACAATAACCACCTCGGCTCCAGGGATGCCGTGTCCCGGATCTCCACGCCTGGCCAACTACGAGGTCTGGATCACCATGGGAGTTCAGTCAAAATTCAGCATTGACAAATTTGTACAGTGAGCTGCGCACACAGACACAGAGATTTCCATGTACTTCCTGTTTTCTCTAGAGGGCAGGAAGTGAAGGGAAATCTCCCTAATGAGACACATGGCAAAAAAACCTGATTGGGGTATTAACTCTTCCACACTCAATGGAAAGTGCAAGTGAAAGCCTTGCCTTTAGGTACACTTTAATGTTGTCTATAAAAATTAGACATCAGTAGGGACAAATACTTTCAAGCAGTAAATAAATATGTTAGTAACTTTCGCTACTCTATGTACGCAAAGACAAGTACCAGCCTTTATTTACAAACATATTACCCAGATATAGAGACTATAGCACCCACCGATCAGCTACTAAAACCTACAGCACAGCTACTACAACCTCAGCTACTACCACCCACGGCACCCAAAGATCAGCTGCCACCACCCATAGCAATCATAGATCAGCTGCAACAACCAGTAACAACCATAGATCCGCTACTAGAACCCACAGCACCTATAGATCAGCACCCACAAATCAGCTACTAGAACCCATAGATCAGCTACCGGAACCCACAGCACCCATAGATCGGCTACCCGAACCCGCGGGCCCCCGTAGATCGGCTACCCGAACCCGCGGGCCCCCGTAGATCGGCTACCCGAACCCGCGGGCCCCCGTAGATCGGCTACCCGAACCCGCGGGCCCCCGTAGATCGGCTACCCGAACCCGCGGGCCCCCGTGGGCTCCCGTAGATCGGCTACCAGACCCCGCGGGCTCCCGTAGATCGGCTACCAGACCCCGCGGGCTCCCGTAGATCGGCTTCCAGACCCCGCGGGCCCCCGTAGATCGGCTACCAGACCCCGCGGGCCCCCGTAGATCGGCTACCAGACCCCGCGGGCCCCCGTAGATCGGCTACCAGACCCCGCGGGCCCCCGTAGATCGGCTACCAGACCCCGCGGGCCCCCGTAGATCAGCTACCAGAACCAGCAGGCACCCGTAGATCAGCTACCAGAACCAGCAGGCACCCGTAGATCAGCTACCAGAACCAGCAGGCACCCGTAGATCAGCTACCAGAACCAGCAGGCACCCGTAGATCAGCTACCAGACCCCGCGGGCCCCCGTAGATCAGCTACCAGACCCTGCAGATCAGCTACCAGACCCCGCAGGCCCCCGTAGATCAGCTACCAGACCCCGCAGATCAGCTACCAGACCCCGCAGGCCCCCGCAGATCAGCTACCAGACCCCGCAGATCAGCTACCAGACCCCGCAGATCAGCTACCAGACCCCGCAGGCCCCCGTAGATCAGCTACCAGAACCCGGCACCCATAGATCAGCTACAAGAACCCGCAGCTTCCTTAGATCAGCTACCAGAACCCTCAGCCCCCATAGATCAGTTATTAGCTCCTGCAGCACCCATAGATCAGCTACCAGAACCCGCAGAACAGCTGCAAGAACCCGCAGCTCCCATAGATCAGATACGAGAACCCACAGCCCCCATAGATCAGCTACGAGAACCCACAGCCCCCATAGATCAGCTACGAGAACCCACAGCCCCCATAGATCAGCTACGAGAACCCACAGCCCCCATAGATCAGCTACGAGAACCCACAGCCCCCATAGATCAGCTACGAGAACCCACAGCCCCCACAGATCAGCTACTACAACCCATAACACCCACAGATCAGCTCTGAGCCCCCACAGATCAGCTACTACAACCCACAGCACCCACAGATCAGCTACTACAACCCACAGCACCCACAGATCAGCTACTACAACCCACAGCACCCACAGATCAGCTACTACAACCCACAGCACCCACAGATCAGCTACTACAACACACAACACCCACAGATCAGCTACTACAACACACAACACCCACAGATCAGCTACTACAACCCACAACACCCACAGATCAGCTACTACAACCCACAGATCAGCTCTGAGCACCCACAGCCCCCATAGATCAGCTACTACAACCCATAGCACCCACAGATCAGCTACTACAACCCACAGATCAGCTACTACAACCCACAGATCAGCTACTACAACCCACAGATCAGCTACTACAACCCAAAGATCAGCTGCTACAACCCATAGCACCCACAGATCAGCTCAGAGCACCCATGTATGAAGCTGCTGCCACTGCTGGAAGGTGTCCCTGCTCCCAGTGACTCGATCTTCTCCCATTAGAACCTGTGAACATTATGTGCAGTTCAGGCAGAAGCTGAGAATGACGCTCTAAGCAGGCGCTGTCACCTCCCCCACCAACCCATGCTCCCCCAATCCTGTACACGGGCACAGGAGCTGCCATAGCGGAGACACGCCGGTGCCCAGACGTGAACACACAGTCCGGAGGGAGCCGGTGACCTCTCACCTTCTATCCAGCAGACGAGGATGTAGATGAAGGCGGTTGTGGAGGTGAGAGTACCGGGCGGCCTGGGAATGAATGAAAGGTGTTGCAGGCTCTCCTCTTCCTCCTCCACCACCTCCAGCGCCTCACTGCCAGCAGCCGACTCGCCACTGGAAGAGCCGAGAGCCGTGTTCCAGGGCTAGAGGAGGCGGGCCCCACAGCCTGCTGGCGTCACCGTCCCCGCCCACTAGTGCTGACTACACACCCCGCCCCTTCTCTCCTTCACCCGCATCGCTGCAGAGCGGACCGGGAGGGAAGGTGACGGGTGACGTCACTTAGCAGGTGTCACAGCCAGTTCACCGTTCTGAGGGGTCACCAGTGTGGACTTGGAGTCACGCGGTATTGTCTGCATATCATTCATTAGACGGAGAGTTCTTCATTTATACCTATGGCCATGAGCTCTACCTACTGCCCACAGGGTTCAATGAGCTGTATGTGACACGTGGGTGGAAATTCCAGCGCATGCTTCCAGATCTTTCTTCAGCTGTGTGACCTTTGGCAGCCCATTTCCAGAACATGTACCATCCAATGCCGGTCACACCAATCTGACACCGCTATAAACGTGTTAGCAGGTGCCGTTCACTCGCTTGCCCCTAGATGGCTCTGTAGCCACTGTGGTCTGGTGTAGGGAAAGTGGTAAGTGGGTGTTAGGCTCCTTTTAGAAAAACAAAAGTCCACTAGTGATGTCATTGTAGTGCTCACCCCCATAGGAGCCGCTTGCTATTGGGTCCTCCTTTTCCCTGGATTGGTTCTATGCAGAGTCAGTAACCAATCCATGGGCTTGTTTTTGTTGTTTTATTTAGGGGAAACAGCTTGGATAGGGTCTAGGGGTATATGGGATGCCCAACTTGACATGAAATGAAAACTCTGAGAGAGGGTCGTCCCTAGGGTTGGTGTCACCCGGTGCGATAACACTTGCTGACACTACCTCCGGCGCAGAATTAATCGGATCTGCGGATTGAGCATAATGGATAGGACTCTGATCCATTATGATCCCCATATCCGATCAATCCTGCGTGGATAGTCGTCATGCAACCTATACGGGGTGACACCGGACCCGCTCCATGAAAAGGTAAGTTGTAAAGAAAGCTGACGATCCCCGCAGGATCGATCCGATCGGATTGTCGGCTTGCTTTACAACTTTCCTTTTTGTAGAGCGAGACCAGTGTCACCCCATGCGGTAGGTGTCACCTGGTGCGGCGTGCACCCCCCGCACCTGCCTCGGGACGCCACTGCTCTGAGGACAGATGTAAGGGAATTCCTGTATGGAGACTGGTGCATAGAAATGTGCATGCATGCAACATCACGCATAGAAACGAGCACGGGCACATTGCTAATAAAAATGAGCGTAGGCTTGTGCATGCGCGCAAGAATGGGTGCACGCACGCGGGAGCGTGCCCACAGTTTCTGGTGCCAGACGGACTATTTAAAGGAGGCTTTTACTCTTTGCCAGTGCTGACTGGTCTTCAGCTTATTCCCTGTTTCCTGCTGTATCTTATCTGTATCCGTTACTGACCCGGCTTGCCATCGACCTGCTCTTGGATTCTGTATATGCTTCTGCTCATCGGTTTCTGATCCTGGCTTCCTCCTGACCTCGTCCCTGTCTGATGTTCTGGTACCTCATCACCTGCTCGTTGCTGACTCTGGCTATTACTCTGACTACGCTTCCGGCTCCAGTTTGGCTCTACAGTCCTGCCAAGTGCTTGTCCTGGCTATCTAATATATCAGCTCCAGTTGTCACGGTGTGTTCCGGCCTCACGCTTATCAGAAGTTCAAGCCCAGATCTTGCAGTTCCAGTGGAGTGCTTCCTTAACCTTAGCTGGCCGTTCTGGCATCTCTGTTCCTGACTGGATGCTCTGGTTGATATACCGAGGTTACACCTCTGGCCGTAAGTTCTGCAGTCAATATCCTCAGGCAAATGTGCTTCTCCTGTCCCTTGGCACAATCTGTTCCACCTTCAGCGGGGCCTGGGTTGGAAATACAAGAGAGGCTGACCTCCTCAATTCAGACTTCCTAAATTCTGTACAAAAATGTGGGATCCTGGACTTTCTACTCCCTCCGGAGTGGCATCAGTCTCTTGACCTGGCTGTCTTTGAAGAGTAGCCCGAAGCAAGGGATTCCGGAACAGACTTGCAGCATTGTCCCAGTGAGAACTAGTTAAGTAGAACACCTAGCAGCCCCCTCTTTTGTAGGCCCCGGGGGTGTAGAGGTGTTCGCACTGTCCATTCACTGATCTAGTTTCTTTCCCAGCTTGCAGGCTGTCCTTCCTTAGTGGACTGCAGGGCAGTGGAGCTCCCTCTGTCAAACTCCTTCTCCCATTCTTCCAACCTCCATCCTGGAGGTAGAACCCCCCCCCCTTCTTTGGGGTCTCCTCCCAGGCTACTGAAGCACACTTCAGCACTCCATCTTCCACCCGACTTTAGACCCCCGTACTGGCTGGCACTTTCATATTTATAGGCCTGTCTTCTCACACTGCCACACCTCCTGCCGGGGATTGGTCAGACTTCCATGAATATGCAGATCTGAGCCTCTGCCCAATAGTGTCCAGAACAGCCTTTCTCAACCTTTTCAACACAGAAGAACCCTTGAAATAACTTTCCCATCTCAGGGAACCCCTGCTAAAAATTACTATAACTACATTATACATGATACATTAATGTGATAGTGAGAAGAATGTTCCTTACACTTGTGGTCTTTGGGAAGAATTACCCCCTTATAGACAGATAAAAAGATTAATGGTGTCAGTGGGGAATTATCAGAGAGGCCGAAATTGCTCATTGCTCAAAGAACCCCTTACAACCTCTGGAGGAACCCTGGTTGAGAAACCCTGGTCTGTACTTACCTGCTCTGTGAAGTGATGATCCTCTTTTTGGGTCCCTGCTGGCACTCCTGGCTCCTCCCACAGGGAAAGCCACTTGCCGTAGGGGCACCGCTATTTCTCATCCCTGAGCTACTTCCCTATGCATTCATAGACACATACGGCTCAGCCCTGCCCCCCGCTCTCTCCTCATTGGCTAACTGGCTGTGATTGACAGCAGTGGGAGCCAATGGGTTCCCTCAACCGTCTTAGCCAATGAGGAGCAAGAGTCCCGAGACAGCAGAGGCTGTTGAGAACATCGCTGGATTGGAGGGAGCTTAGGTAAGGATGGGGTAGGAGCTGCATACAGAAGGTTTTTTACCTTCATGCATAGAATACATGAACTTAAAAATTCTTGTCAAAAATCAGTCCTTGAGCTTTTGTTTTGTTGTTTATTGAGGGGATTTAGAACTGGGATAGGGTAAGGGGGGTATACGATGCCCAAGGTAACTGAGGACAAACTTCCTTGAACTATTCACAACGGGTGGACTGACAACTCATGGGGCCCCTGGGAAATAGGAAATCATAGGGCCCCTGTGTCCTCACCCACACTCAAACCAACCCTAAAAAAGCCTATGAAAGGGGCATCTCATGGGGCCCCCTACTGACCCCGGGCCCTCAGGCAGTGCTTGAGTGCCTAAATGGTCAGTCCGCCCCTAATTCACAAGCTTCTCTGCAGCACAGTCTCTATTGGAGAGCTAGCCAGTGTCTCCAGAATGTACCACCCCACAACCTAGATGAAATTCTCCTCTTCTCCCAGCAAGCTGGAGGTTTTCCTGAACAGGGGATCTGGCTCCTGTCCCTTTAACTAGGTGAGTAGTCACTAGTAAGAGGTTAATCTGGTTTTCCACCACAGTGCTCCATCTGCCCAAGGGGTGCAGGTGCACTCATTCGGATCCTCTCCAGTCTGCTCGTGTGTTGGCTGCTGCTATCAGGTCTATCAGCTGGGCTGCTCCTTCCCTGCCATATAGATGGTCCTCTTTCAGGGGGCCAGTGAGTTCCAAGCTTTCCTCCTTTCCAGCTTCGTAGCCAGGCCCCGTCACACTAGGCCTCCTGGCAGCCTCCTTCCTTTTAGCCCCACATCTTCCTCCCCACTCTCCAGTCCACACTCCCTGATACTGAACAGGCTTCAACACTTTTAAGGGAGTCTCAGCCCCTGACCAAGCCTTCTTTTGGGGATTGGCTGAGGTCCCTCAAGAGTGCAGTCAGCCACTCCTCAGATCTACCCGCTGCCTCCAAAGCCTTTCTGCAAAAGTCTCAGGGGGAAATTCCAGAGGGGAAGTCCTGCAGAGCCACTCAGCCCTGACCACAAGTTGACCCCTCTGGCTATTCACCTGAGCTGTGTAACCATTAGGGTCTAGCTCTCCTAGCTAATCTAGGATGCTACAATTAGAAGAGGCCTATTTGTAAAGTGGCGTAATTGTCCTCTATAATTCTGCTTCACTGCTTGCTGCCCTATAGCAGAAGTACTGCTACAGGGCAGCAGGGCTGCACAAAATCACGTATATATACGTGATTTGCATTTCTGGGTAGGGGGCATGCACGCACCGCCACTATTTGTAACTAAGGATATCAAACATCGGGTCCCAGCTGGCGATCACTGTGTAAAGCTTACAGGGGAGAGTCCTGTGTATAAACAACACAGGTCTCTCCCTTGTCAGCATGGACATGCTGGTTTGTATCTCTCTGCATAGCAGAGATACAAAACAGCATGCCTCCCTAGTAAAACAGCACACTTAGTAAAACACACACAGCACACAGTTAACCCTTTGATCACCCAATAGTTAACCCCTTCCTGTCATTAGTACAGTGTCGGTGCTTTTTATTAGCACTAATCACTGTATTGGTGTCACTGGGGATGTCAGTGACACCAAGTCAGTTTCCTCCCAGTGTCAGAATGCCCACCGCAGTCCCACTATAAGTCGCTGATCGCCGCCATTACTAGTATAAATAAAAATCCCAGTATATATACCACCATTTGTAGATGTTATAACTTTCATGTAAACCAATTAATGTACATGTATTGGATTTCTTTTTAGCAAAGACATGTAGCAGAATACATTTTGGCCTAAATTTATGACGAAATTTGATTCTTTACATTTTTTTACTGGATATGTTTTATAGCAAAAAATAAAAAATATAGTTTTTTATTTTCAAAATTGTCGGTCTTTTTTTGTTTCTAGGGCAAAAAATAAACGCAGAGGCGATCAAATACCCCCACCAAGAAAGCTCTATTTGTGGGAACAAAAGGACATAAATTAATTTATGTACAACATTGCATGACCGCACAATTGTCAGTTAAAGTGACGCAAATAGGCCCTTACTGTTTGTTATAGTGATAGTCACTATTGTTTTTGAATTGACTCCCGTACATTATACCAGAGGAACATGTTAGCAAAAAAAAACACTCCACATAGTCACCTTTGGTGCAGCACATTCTTTTCAGCAGTTTATACAATGCAGAAAAACACTTTGTGTCATGAGTTGATGGTTGTTTTTCTTCAGCAGGAAAAGGGTGAAATGTCACATGAAATGCCTGTTTGTTCAGTAAGTTTATTTACTTTATAGGACAGCCATCTGTGACATTCCTGATCTTTTGAATTTATTGGCCATATATTGAGGTTGGAAAAGAAATGATAAAAACTCAGCGCTCCATAAAAAAATAATGTTCTACCCAAAACTAAGAAACGTAAAATGACTGTACTGATTTAATGAAACCCAAATATTCTGGGCAAAACACTCCTATCAGACCTCTTGCACATTGGGCCGTTAAAGCGGAGTTCCAGCCCCCCTAAGACAATTTTTTTAAAAGCAGATCCACGATGACATTACAAATATCATTAACAATTGGAATAATTAAATATTAAAATCCTTGTAATATTAATATTTACCAGGATCTGTGAAGCAGGCTGGCGCCATGATGGCTGTGGGCATCTGAAGCCCGCAGGTCTTTATTTCCTGGATTCGTGCCGCTGGCTATCCCAGCATGCAACACTCGTTCTCGCACATGCGCAGTACAGACACTGCTCGGCGCGACGTGCAGTACAGGTTACCATAGCAATGGTGGAGACGGATGAAGTTCCCGCCCCCGTCAGGCAACCTGTACAGCACTGTACTTCGAGCAAGGCAATATATATCTCTTTAAATTGTTACTCTCTCTAAATATATTTATATTATTTGTACGCACAAAATTTTCAATATATATATGTACTCAAGCATAGAGCACAGCAGGATACTGAAGACACTTCCTCCTATAAGCATGGACTCCGGTAAAATGGCGCAACACACCGCCCATTTGCGTAATTTCCGGTTTCCAAGTCCCACATGCACAGGAAACCAAAGGACTCCTGGGATACAGGAAACTACATCCCAGGAGACCTTGCAAATCGCCTTTCTACGTCATCGCCTAGGCAGTGGGGACTGGAACTGCAGGCTTACAGAGGATAAAAATGTATGTATTAAAAGAAAAAAATTCCAACTTGTGCTTCTTTTCACAGGGACTATCTAATAAGGTAAATTACTAAAAATGGGTGGAACTCCGCTTTAAGTAGCAATGGGTCCCTTTCAGAGCTTTAGTGTGTAATTTTAGTGTGTAATTTTTCTCCTTCACCGATGTGTGTTGATGAGGCTGCACTGATAGACAGCACTGATGAGGTGGTACTGATAGGTGGCACTGATGAGCTGGCACTAATATGCAGCACTGATGGGCACTGATAGGCAGCACTGATGGGCACTGATAGGCTTCACTGATGGGTGGCACCGCTCGGTAGTGACTGGAGGCACTGCTGGGCAGCGCTGATGGGCACTGGTGGGTGGCACTGCTGGGCACAGGTAGGTGTCACTGATGGGCACAGGTGGGTGGCACTGCTGGGCACAGATGGGCGGCACTGCTGGGCACAGATGGGTGGCACTGGTGGGTGGCACTGCTGGGCACTGATCATCATATGACGTCCTCCCAGAACTGGCCGGCCGCAGTGTAGCCGTCATTCGGTTATCTGCGGTCAGCAAGAGGTTAAAAACACTCAGAAAGCACGATGAAAACACCTATGCTTTTTTGCTGTGTTTTTGTGCCGGATCAGTGTGAAAGTAGCCTTAGATATAATGTAACAATTAAGAAAACAGTAAAAGACACCACGCGCCACCAAAAAAAAAAATATAGCATTCCAACTAAAACTATTAATTGTAAAATCAGAACCTAAATACACTGTGCAATACCCTCATATTAATGGTGTTTGAACAGGGCTGTATAACCGAAAAAAAATTCATAAAAACACATTAGACAAAAAAAAATGATGCGTGATACTCTGTGAATAAATGCAAATCAGACTTGTAGCCTCCCTAGCGGTCTGATTATGTCCATATTTCTGTGCTCAAAGCGGTACATTTTTACATGGAAATACGTATTTTTTTTATTGTAGGCCTGTAATTTTTAGGAATAACGCACTGAAATCTGTCCGAACAAGAGTCTAGTAAACATCCCGGGTATGTTAAAATTTGAAACACAAAATCATAAATTATAATTGAAAAAATAATCAAAAAAAATAATATAATAATAAATTTAATTCAATATTATAATCAAACCAATAACACTGAAATTTGAAATATAGCGCCAATTTTGCACATCACTGAGCAAAGTCGCAAAATCGTTTTCAGTGTCTGATGACGAATTTCCTCACGAATCATTATCACTCAATTCTGCAAGTAGTTCTAATTTACTATCGCTGTTCTCTAGCTGATCTAAAACCGCTTTTGACCTAAAGGGACGCTTTTTGGACGCCATGGACATTTCTCAGTTTACAGGCAGAAAGAACAGTAAAAATGTAGGCAGGGCACAGGACAAAGCACTCAGGACAAAATGTATGTGAAATGCTTTGATACAGTAATGTTTTACTATGTGATTTTAGTGAATTCAGTGAATGTCACTTTTAAAATGTTCAAATTTCCCACCAGTTCCTTCCCCGTACGTCCTGACATCGCAGGGAACAGAACCCGGAAGACAGATGCCGACATCGGCTGGAGGACATTGCTGGGGACGCTGCAGGAGGGACATCCTGATTCCAGGTCACATGATCGCTGTGATAGCCTCTGATTGGCTATCACGGTGATCAGTCACTGTAAAGCCCGGCCCCTTGCTTTTTCTCTCTATGAATGGAGAAGAGAGATACATGGTATCTCTCTAACTTCTGGCATAGAGAGAAAAAAAAAATGTTGGTAAAAAAAAAAAGATAAATATTAAAAAAATAAAAGAAAAAAATAAAGAAAAATACCTAGATCAAGGTTTGATCTAGTTCAGTGCCAGGGTTAGTGTTTGGGTCAGGGTCAAAGGTCAAAGGTCAGGATTTAAAAAAAATTGGTATCAGTGTCAGTTAATGTTAATGTCAGTGTCAGTGTGTTTTAGGTAAAAAAAAAAAAGACAAAAAGAAAATGCGCACTATTGTTTCTGGGCTGTACTATAGGTACAAACAACAAATAACATACACATATATGGTATCGCTACGATCGTCAAGAGCTGGAGAATGTATTTTGGGTTGTTCTTTGGTGGTAGGTTATGGTTGTAACAAGAAACACACAGCTAAATAAAAAAAAATATTTTTTTTTTACTATTTTGGGCCAGTTTTCCTTTGATAATAAAAATAAAAATCAGGAGCTATCCATTACCATTTACCACCAAATGAAAGCCCAATTTGTCCTGAAAAAAATCAAGGTATAATCCACCTGGATGTACAAAGTAGTTGTGATGATATATACGGTTTTACTATCACATGTCAACGTTGCAGAATTGTACTTAGGCATTTAGATTTGTTTTACCCTTAGGCGTGAAGGGGTTAATTAAAAAAAACCACTCACCAGATACAGTGAAGGAAATAAGTATTTGATCCCCTGCTGATTTTGAATGTTTACCCGCTCACAAAGAAATGATCAGTCTAAAAATCAAATGGTAGGTGTATTGTAACACAGAGATAGAATAGCAAAAAAAAATAAAAAGAAATGCATGTCTAACAAGCTATGCACTGATTTGCATGTTCATGAGGGAAATAAGTATTTGATCCCCTTCACAAAACATGACTTAGTACTTGATGGCAAGTCCCTTGTTGCCAATCACAGAGGTCAGACATAGTTGGTCACCAGGTTTGCACACATCTCAGGAGGAATTTTGCCCCACTCCTCTTGGCACATCCTCTCCAAGTCATTAAGCTTTGGTGGCTGACATTTGGCAACTCTAACTTTTAGCTCCCTCCACAGATTTTCAATTGGATTAAGGTCTGGAGACTGGCTAGACCACTCCAAGGACCTTACTGTGCTTCTTCTTGAGCCACTCCTTTGTTGCCTTGGTTGTGTGTTTTGGGTCATTGTCATGCTGGAACACCCATCCGCGACCCATTTTCAATGCCCTGGCTGAGGGAAGAGGGTTCTCACCCAAAATTTGACGGTACTTTGCCCCTTCCATCGTCCCTTTGATGCGGCGCAGTTGTCCTGTCCCCTTAGCAGAAAAACACCCCCAAAGCAGAATGTTTCCACTGCCATGTTTGACAGTTGGGATGGTGCTCTTGGGGTCATAGGCAGCATTCCTCCTCTATTTTGGTCTCATCTGACCACAACACTTTCAACCAGTCCTCCTCTGCATCATTCAGATGTTCAGTGGCAAACTTCAGACAGGCCTGGACATGTGCTTTCTTGAGCAGAGGGACCTTGCGGGCACTGCAGGATTTCTATCCTTGTCGGCGTAGTGTGGTACCAATTGTTTTCTTGGTGACTGTGGTCCCAGCTGCCTGGAGATCATTGACAAGATCCTCACGTGTAGTTCTGGGATGATTCCTCACTGTTCTCATGATCATTGACACTCCACGAGGTGAGATCTTGAATGGTGCACCAGACCTAGGGAGACTAACAGTTGTTTTGTGTTTCTTCCATTTGCGAATGATTGCACCAACTGTTGTCACCTTCTCACCAAGCTGCTTGGCGATGGTTTTGTAGCCCAGTCCAGCCTTCTGTAGGTCTACGATCTTGTCCCTGACATCCTTGGACAGCTCTTTGGTCTTTTCCATGGTGGAGAGTTTGGAATCTGATTGTTTGATTGCTCCTGTGGACAGGTGTCTTTTATACAGGTAACAACATGAGATTAGCAGCACTCCCTTTAAAAGACTGCTTCTAATCTCAGCTTGTTACCTGTATGAAAGATACCAGGTAGCCAGAAATCCTGCTGAAATCCTGCTAAGTGTTACAATACACCTACCATTCAATTTTTAGACTGATCATTTCTTTGTGAGTGGGCAAACATTTAAAATCAGCAGGGGATCAAATACCTATTTCCTTCACTGTATAATTGACCTCCTTTGCTCTGGTAGATCAAGAACACAATGAAACGATGCAGCTACATGCACACCAGCTTTTTTTTTTTTTTTAAACTCAAAAAACGGATAGAAAACGCTGGTAATAGCTTTTTTTAGTAGCGCTTAGATGCATTTGCATTTTATTTGTGTTTTTACCATAAATGCATTCACTATATCTAGTCTCCCACAGTACACAGTACATGGAAATGCAATTATTTTAGTAAATATAAACTGCTAAATACCTTTTCTCATCAGCAGTATATAGCAGCCTTGTGACTTCTATCAGTGTCCAGCAGAGCACTGGTTAAAGCTTGTAGGAGGAGTTTTCATTCTGCTCTAGGAGGATGCAGAACCCCTGACCTCTGTCTGGACAGCGCTGATTGGCCTTGTGCTGATCACATGCATTCTCCCAAGAGAGAATAAAACCTCTCTAGCAGTACACACTAAACTGAGCATGTGCAGAAGGGCTATGGGTTCAATCTGTCTTATCAGCATGGACACTTGAACAAGAGGAGGGATAGAGAAGTCTGGATCAAACAACCTTTTTACATAATGCAGAGGATAAACCCCTTAGGTTCCACAGTGAGTATAACAAGCATGCTTTACTGCATATACAGACTGATTTCACTGTTGTGGGTTTAGTAACACTTTAACATCAGTGCAACACACATAACTTAAGTACATTTGACCAAGGCCCCTTTCACACATGCGGCCTGTTCCTTTCATAAGTCACGTTTATCAAAGATCTAGATTGTAAGCTCGAAAGAGCAGGGCCCTCGAACCCCTCGTGTATTGTTACTGTATTGTCTCATGTTCTGTCCCCCACTATAATGTACAGCGCTGAGCAAACCTTTTGACACTACACAAATACTGTATTATTATAATAATAATGTTAGTTTTTACATCCACTACCAATGCAAAAATGGATGGTTTGTCCATTTACATCCATTTTTCTGTCCGTTCCGTTTTTGCAACAGAACAAAAAGAGGGCTTTCAAAAAACATATGTTGATGGATGCAGATGTTTACATCTGGTTTTTTCATAGAGTTGCTTTGATGTCCATTTTCATTGGTCAACAAATAGATGGAAAATGGACAAATGGTCCACCTGTGTGAAAGGGGCCATACTATCTTTATTTTTAGGAACCATTAACGATCTATACGTTGCAGCGACTCCTGTGCTGCCGCAGCATGCACCTTACATGTGTTGACACTTTGGGTTGCCATTTACTTTGAATAGCACCTCAACACGCCATAGCAACATACATGCGCTGCAGCACATGGCAATACTCCAGTGCGTTGTTGTGCATTGCGGCAAAAATTGTGTAACATGCCCGATTTTTTTTTTCTTTATCAACTGTGACCCTTCATTTCCTGTCCCTCTGCCAAAACAGTAAAATGGAAGAAAATCGCTCCAAAGTGAGGAAATACTTTGTTGTCACCAGAACGAATGGCCCCATTGAAAGATTTCCCCTCTATTCCTGTTCTGGTGACAACCCAAAATTCTGTATTTTCTTTCACTTTCAATAATAACAATAATAATAATAATTAACAGGGCTAATAGAGAGGGTGAATCTATCTAACTGGGAAACGGTGTATCAATGGCCTTGTTTGTGGATATATCTTAAACTGGCCATACATTATACAATTTTCCTTTAGATTTACCAAAAAACATATAATATGAGGTCAAACCTAAACAATGCTTTCAATTCATATCAAAGCAGGTAAGCTTTTGCACTACATAGCTGAAGGTAAACCTAAAGGAGATTGTACAGAAATTGTACAAGAAAATTATATATTGTATGGGCAGCCCATGATAAAAATAGAAGAAATTTAGTCAAGTAGTTGACTTTTAATCCTTATGCACACTGGACGTTTTGATAACGCTGGTAACGTAAACTGTTTCAATGCACTTTAAAAACGTGAGTTTTTCAGCTTTTTTTAGCGTTTTTGCATTAGCGTTTAGCTGTGTTTTGCTGCATTTAGTAGCGTTTTCCTACGTTTGTGTTTTTTGTGTTTTTTTACCAAAAACTCTTTTTTTTTTTAAACGGCCACAAACACCGGTTTGTTGGGTTTTGCCGCATTTTTCAGCAGTTATCAGGTTTTTTTTTACAGCTAAAAAACTTCTCTAGAAACCCACTAGTCCTGGGTTTTTTCTCCAGCCAAAAAACGTCCCAGCCAAAAAACATTGATTACAGTCTATGTGTGCACAGACACATAGGATAACATGCTGGGGGGTTTTACTAGATGTAGAAAAAAACGTCAAAAACCAAAAAACGTTGATTACAGTCTATGTGTGCATACCGTAACATGCAGAGGGGTTTACTAGCTGTAGAAAGTTTACTAGTTGTAGAAAAAACCGTCAAAAGCCAAAAACAGCAGCTGTAAAAACTTCAAGTGTACATGAGGATTTAAAAGAGAAGTATGGGATCCAAAAAAAAGAAAAAACATTTATACTCACCTAGATGGCTGCAGTGCAGCATCGATCTGAGCTGCAGCTGTCCCCTGCTGGCTCTACACCGAGAACTGAGTGATCAAAGACTGTAGTTTCAGCTGCATCCAATCCGCATGACATGTGAAATGCATTGCTTCCTATGGTGCCTGTTCACATATATCTGGTGCACTGGCAGTGCGGATTGAAAAAGAGACCTGTCCAATTTCTGAGCAGTGTGATCCCGTTCAGGTGCAGATTACAGGCTCATTGACTTCTATGGGAACTGCTTCTGAATTGCAGATGTCATGAGTTTGTGAACACAATTTCAGGCTGGTTTTCTCTATTCAAATCCTGACCTGAATCGCTGAACAACTGCTTTTCAATTAGCACTGAAATCGGAGTTGTCAAGCCACACCACACATACGTGAATCGACACTAATAGTATTGTTCTAATGTGTATCTAAAAGCCATATAAACTATAGAAAAATCTATTCCCTTCAGTGATATTGCAAGTTGACAGCTTTACAGCAACAAAAATCTTCATCATACATTACTTAGATCGGACATTTTGTAATAATTAAATACTGTATAATAGTAACACTTTCAAGATGCACATTTATGCAGTGCAGGCCAGGTAAGCCTGTCTCTGATTCATGCATGATCATCTGTTAATTATTTTTTATTGGTCCTGTAAAAGTAATTGTATTTCCTGGCTGATGTGTGCTAAAGAAGGGTTGGGACACTGATTCAGCTAAGTTGGCCATGTCTATAATGCAGGAGCTCTTCCAGAAGTTACCAACAGAAATATACTGTATGTCTATTCTTCATAAAGCAGCTCATACTAGAACCAAATGTATCTCATTCATTCCATTGTATAGATTTCCTTGCTAGCTGTACTAGACAGGGCTGGATTTAGCCCCTCACACAAGCATAAGAATGTGATTGATCAGTCTAAACATTACTCCATGAAAAGAAGACACTTAGGTGAAGATTTACTAAAACTGGAGCACTCAAATTCTGGTGCAGCGGTGCATTGTAGCCAATTAGCTAGTAATGCAAGCCATGCATAGGTTGAATACCGAACGATTTTTTGTCCGAAAAATCGAAAACGGCGTTCGCTCGGTAATCCGAAAATCGGCCGACCAAGTCATAAAGTTCGCCCCATATAACAGGCGAAACCTCTGTTCCTTCCAGGTCACGGCTCATGCGCATATTCTTTTCAGAAAAATGATCGTATGATTTGACCATCATTGAGTTGAAAATCAGTTGTTTTTCATGAATTTTCCAACATGCCCGATCACCGAAAAGGGGAGGAACCATGAAAATCGACCAGTGATATTGACCCACTAACAGAGAGAAAATCGAACGATTATTCTTAGCTCCGATTTTCAGACGAAAAATCGGTCGAATTTCGACCTATGTGTGGCCAGCATTACTTCAGCTTGTTCAATTAAGCTTTGCCAACAAAACCTGGAAGCTGATTGATTTCAATGCAGAACTGCAGCAGATTTTGCACCCTTCAGTTTTAATAAATAAACCCCTTTGTTATGTAAATGTTAAACTGGATCCCTCTGCCTTCGTACAGCAGCTGTTACTCAATGCTGTCCAAGGCTTACTGGTTAAGATATCTCTGATTATAAATGTAAAGGTGTCGATTTTTTCCAAAAAATTATTTCATCCATACAGTTCATTCCTGTTCACAATTTGAGTGTATGATGCACAAGACGAATTGCGTTATAGCACCTTTCACACCTATATAAATACTATGTAAAATACTTCAGCCAACTTCAAAAAAGGTGCAGGCCCTTGTTTGGTGCAACATCTTGGGCCCCAGATTTCAATGAGAGTGCATTTAGGAACGTTTAGCATTTTTTATTGTCAGAAAACTGTTTTGAAAAATGCAAAACAGAAGGTTTTTTTCTGTTTATAAACACTGAGCTTAATATATGTCTCTATACGACCTATTGTGCATGGACACGTAGGATAACAGTTGCTTCTACAGGCAAAATGCTGAACTCCTCTAGGACCAGTGTGGGCCAGTGGGCATGGACCCTAAAACAACAAAAACATAAAAATGCAGACATGGTTGAACATAGCCCAGGGCCAATAAGGGAGGGTGGGGTTAAATAGCACTGCAACTGAGTGCCAGTGCAAGGGGAGGTTAACAGCACAGCCACTAACACCAATGAAGGGAGTTATTATTGAGGTCACTGTCACCAATACCGGGGGTTGTTATTGCAGTTACTGGGACCAAGGTGGGGATGTTTGTGGGTAGGTGCAGCATGGTGCTGTGGCAGTAAACATACTGAGTCCAGTTGCAATTAACAAAACTTGTATTGAAGGAATGGACAAAAAATACTAACAGCCCAGCGGGAAGGTCCCCCGGCTGGGAACAATCACAGTTCTGTGCAAACTTGTAGATTGGCGCAGGTACTGATGCACTGACAATGTCTGACTCCAAGGGCGGAATGTGGCCTGGCCAGTCTGAGCCCAATGGGGTAGATACTGATGCAGAATGGCATGTCCCTAGCCTGTCCCTACTAATCCAGAACCTTTCCCTACCACTATTCATTCTCCCTAACAGATGGGTGTATAACACACGCCACAGCCAACGACCATGTCCTGGCCTGAGACCACCCCCTGTTGTACACCTTGCATTATGCAGAGCAGCAGTTTGGTGTTTTGCTCTGAAATACTCTCCGCATTTCAGCACTTGGCACTGAAATATACAGTACTGTCAGGTGGAGTAATCTCTGGCAGTACAGCAAATTTAGTCCCCACCTTGATAAATAAATGTAACATACATTGCACTGACCACCAATGCAGGGGGTTCAATTTTATTGCCACTGCACTGACCTCCAATGCAGGGAGGAGTATTAAAATTTCAGCGCCATTACACTGACCACCAATAAGGATGATGGTGGGGGGGAATAAATAGCGCTGCTACTAAGCACAAGTGCATGGAGGGGGGGCACAAGTATCATGACCAACACTGGCCCACGGTCTGGGGTGCTGCAGGAGCCTGTTATATGTGTAGAAGAAACTGAGTATGTGTTTAATGCTGGTGAAGTGGTAGAAAGTCCGGAGATGCCCAAAATCTGACCAATCACAAAAGTAGGAAATGACACCATCTATGTACAGAACACCACCAGGGTGCCTTATTGCATTGCATTTTACAGAAAATTACAAAGCTACAGATTGAAAAGGAAAGGCTCTGAGGAAGAGGGGACCCCCTCCCAAAATGTGTCAGAAATTCTTTGAGTGTCTTCTTGCATGTGGGACTCGAGCAGCACTCCAGACCTTGGGCCAGTGTTGGTCATGATATGCTTGTGTTAATTTGGCATTTTCTGTTATATTTTATCAATAAAACATTTTTATCGAGGTAATGCACAAGGCTTGTGCGCCCCTTTCTTTTTCTTATTTTGTAATGTTATAATAGCGTTCCCTGACACCAATGCTGGGGGTTATTCTTGTGGTCTCTGACACCAATGCTGAGGGTTATTTTTGCAGCCACTGACACCAATGTGGGAGATTGTTATTGTGGTCCTTGAAACCAATGCTGTTGTTTTTTTTGTTTTTTTTGCAGTTACTGACACCAATGCTGGGGGTTAGTTTTACAACCACAGAAACCAATGTTGGGAGCTATTTTTACTGTTATTGACATTAATCCTCAGGGTTATAATTGCGGTCACTGGCACCAATGTTGGGGTTTTTTTTTGTGCTCACTGACACAAATGCTGGGGGGTTTTATTGGGGTCATTGACACAAATGCTGGGGGTTGTTATTGCCATTACTGGCACCAAGGTAAGGGATGTTATAATAGCATCCCCTGACTCCAATGTTGGGGGTTATTCTTGTGGTCACTGACACCAATGCTGGGGTTATTTTTGCAGTCTCTGACAACAATGAAGGAGGCTAGTATTGCTGTATCACATTTTATAGCATTGCTGTATCTCACAAAAAATACAGCAGGACCAAGATTTTTTGGGTGTTGAGGTACATTGCAATGGGCTGCCTTTCTTGAAAACTAGCTGCTAGTCTGGCTTTTTGGAAGTGTCAGGGGCTGCACTTGAGGCTCTCCAATATTTTCAAGTTGGCCATCTCTGGTTTAAGTAGTCTCTAGGAGATGTCTCTTCCGAACATGGACCCCAAATATACTAGAAGTGTTTTGGATCTGCAGTGTCTGGAACTTGTTTTAGATAACAAATGGGGACGTGCTGTATTCCAATGTTAGAATATAATGATTCCTACCAGAGTAACAGGAAGAAGAATGTTTAATAGCATCCAAGTTGCATGCTTGTTGTTTTAGCCTCAGGAGTTCAGGAATGCGTCTTACTGCTTATAGCTGATGTATGTGTCACGCAAGTGCTGATGTGCCCTACGAATGCAGCCTTAAGGTACATAAACAGAAACCGCTTTCTGCTCTAGGAAACAATATTTAATCCTTGTTTCTGCATGTACATGTACAGTATATACAGTGGGTATAGAAAAAAATCACCCCCCCCCCCTTTAAACTAATCACATTTTGTTGCTTTGCAGCCTGAAATGAAGACAGACACATTTTTTGTTTGATCCAGTTGTATTTAATCAGTGCAACTTTTAACACCCAAGTGAAAGAGGTAACATCTACATGTCAGAAAAAATAAAATCAAAAATTCAAAAACAGAATCACTGAGTTGGAAAAACAATCACCCCCCTCCTACAAATGACTTGTAAACTCAATCAGGTGTAGCTAATCACCTTCTCAATGGGACACAAAGCCATTCGGCTTTCAACTGTGATCAGCTGTGTTCATTTTGATTAGCACAGCATGAAGAGCTTTCCTGGAGCATTTCAGTCCCTGATAGTGCAACTGAAGCAAACAATCAACTATGGGTGACAAGGCACTGACAAAGATCTCCTGGATAAAGTTGTGGACAGACACAAGTCAGGAGATGGATACTAATATATTTCAAAGGCTTTATCAATGCCTAAAAGCACAGTGATGTTCTATTATTATGAATTAGAAGGTATTTGGTGCAACATAGACCCTCCATGGATCAGGACTTCCTCCAAACTGGATGAAAGAGACAGGAGGAAACTGGTTGGAGAGGCTACCAAGAGACCTACAGCAAATCTGAAGCAGTTGCAGGAATTTATGACAAAAAGTGGCCGTGTGCATGTGACAACAATATCAGAAATTATCTCCAAATGTGGCTTGTATGGGAGGATTGCAAGAAAAAATGCAATTCCTCAAGAAAGGCCACATGCAGTCACGACTGAGCTTTGCCAATATGCACCTTGAAGATTTTGAGGTCACATGGAAAAAGGTGTTATGGTCAGATGAGACTAAAATTGGTGACAATACTACATGTTTGGCCTCAATACTAAATTATATGTCTGGCAGAAATCCAACACAGCTCACCATCCAAATAACACCATTCCTACAGTAAAGAATGGAGGTGGTAATATCCTGTTATGGGGGTGTTTCTCTACATCATGGACTGGAGCACTTGTTTATGTTTTGAGAAGGAAGGGTTTATGTTTTGAGAAGAAGCATGCTAATAGGAGGAGAAAGCGGGGTGACATGGAGCTGAGCTCATCCCTTTGCCACCTCTCCTTTTACTATCTTACTGTGCTGTCATGGGCTAGGATGGGTCCAAGTCGACTTTGGCTCAAAGTAAGTGGGTTGAATGGCGCTGCCCATTGGACTGAGGACTTCTAGTGGCAGGAAAAAAAAAAGACTGCAGGTGAAGGAATCTATGGATTGCAGGTGAATATTGTAGCAAAATCTGGTTTGGTTATTTTTTTCTTTTAATAGTGTAATCATTTTTATCTTGTTATTTTTTTTCTGCAGAGTTCTGCTTTAAGGGCTTTCTTGTTAGCTTTTTGAAATAAGCAAATTAAATTGTTTTTTTTTTTTTTGCAAGGATAGGGGTAAAGAAAAAGCAGAGTCGTGGGTAAAAACATGCTGGCCTGAACGTTGAGTACAAAATGTTAACTGTTGTGTCACAAACATAACATCCATTATTTGCAGTTCAATACTGAGCTGTATTTTGTGCCTAAAACTGGACTGTAAAGAGCATACAATAGGATTACAGAAACAATTTATTACAAATCCTCTTTCTGATTGAGCATTACAGACAACACATCAGAGTGTTTTCAGATAAAATTTATTGAGGAGTGTTTTAAAAGATCATTTTTATTACTTATGATTCACATAGGGTTTAAATCCATTACCACTGAACCCATTTAATCTTTCTAGATATAACCAAACAGCTAAATACAGGGTTAAAAAAGTCCATTTTTCTGATCAACCTCTTCCGAAAGCAGGTGCTTCTAAGAGTTTGAGGCGCATTCACACTTGAGCATTTTGTAGCCTTTAGAACACTCGCAAAGCAAAAACCTATTGTTTCCAACAGCCTTTGTTCACATCTGAGCATCCTGTCGCTTGTAGCAAAGGACCTGTCACTAAAAAAAGGACATGAGCTACATTTCAGGCAGAATTGAACATTTTTGTCCCCATAGACTTCAATGGAAACACCTGAAAAGTGCAACATGACCTTTTTCAAATGATTTTCCAAGCGTTTTGTAACACGTTTTCTGCTAAAATGACAAATCGTGGAAACTACGTGTTCAGGTGGCATTCAGTTTAATGGTTCTTCTGCAATTGTCGTCAGATAAATCACACTGCAATTGCGGCAAACCACATCACGTGATGCGTATCGCCCAAAAGAACCCTAGCGTGAATGGGGCCTGAAAGTTTTTATGCTGTGCTGACGATGCTCTGAAGTTATCTGGGTCAGCTGTGTTTTTGTACAGACCAAATGTTGCAATGTTACTTTCTGCCACATTTGCCCTTGGTTGACCTGCTGAGCTGGTTGTAACTAAGTAGGAAAGGTTGACATTTCCTCCACACTTTTCAGCAATGTTACCACTCCTGCAGGTCATACCATATAAATAGGGGCTTTTCACTGCCCCTGGAGTCTTCTGCTGGAACCACCACCAAGATGTAGGGCATTACTCTGCCTGACTGTGCCCTCGTTGTGGGGCCCAGTTGGGGTTCCCTATGGGGTCGGGGAACCTGAGGTCTTTCATGGACTCTCAGTTACCAGCTATGGACTTATTGCCTTTGTGAAGTACTGCCAAATCTGGGACTTTAGGGGTTACTTGCCACCTTTGTGGATTTATTGCCTAAATGGACTCTTGTCTCAAATGGATTGCTTTTATGAACTTGCCATCTGCCTATGGTACAGTCACTTTATTTATGGGGCATTTAGACAAGTAATTTGACCAATAGTTAAAGGTTCAATCGTATCTTATCAATTACATCTCTGTAATAATCTCTCATAATCTGATCAATCAAAATATGATCGAATTCATGACCAAAACAACTCGGTACTGCCATTCAGTGCAACACAATCATTACATTTCCACAATGGCCAAGCGACTTGTGTGGTTGAATCCAATCTAAATTAGGTCTAAAGAAGGGAAGTGATGTCTATTCTATTGTTTGATCATTCGGTCACTTGATCTAATCGCACACTGATCTAATAATAACATTGAATTGCAAATGGCCACCATGAGTCCACTATTTACCTGCCAAAATATTTATAATTCAGTTCAGCCACTCTAGTGATTCACAGTCTCCCACCTCCACACTGCATTGCTACAGAGTTAAGGAAGTCAAACACAGCTAATTTTCTCCTATTCAGTCCATAGGCTGAATGAAACAAAATCACCCCAACCAAGCTAATAATGCAGATGAAGGACTCTCCACTGTCAGTTATTATATTCAGGCCGTTTAAATAGGTCTGTGCCAGATTCACAAATCCTTGGCACCTGTTTCCATAGATTTATTGACATGAGGAGCAGATTCAAGTAGTTCTTAATAGCTGCACTTTCTCAGAGTGGTGCTATTTCTTCATCAAATTAAAAAAGAATTACCTCCAGTTCATAGATAACAAAACCTAAGTTAATTAAGACCAAATGTACATTGGTATACACAGAAAGGCCAGAGTACTTGTGCAGCAGGTGGCACATATATATATATATATATATATATTTTTTTTTAACAGAAGTTTTTAATCATCATCATAAAAAATATATACAGCAAGGTGACATTGAGTTTAAAGCAGGGGCGGACTGACAACTCATGGGGCCCCTGGGCAATAGGGGATCATGGGGCCCCTGTGTCCTTGCCCAAACTCAAAAAAGCCTATGAAAAAGGTACCAGGGGCATCTCATGGGGCCCCCTACTGACCCTGGGCCCTCGGGCAGTGCCTGAGTTTCCAAATGGTCAGTCCAGCCCTGGTTTAAAGGCACAAAGAAGAACAAGCTAAGGCACTGATTGAACATCATGTGGAAATCATGGGCATCACCATACTCATCACTCTGTTTCCAGTGAAATAATAAAAACCCAGTAAATGACATCAGATGAAACTGTTGAAATCACACATAGATGAACAGGGCTATATTAGTCTTATCCCAGGGAAGGAAGTGGGGGGGAGGATGGATTGGGAGGGGGGTAGGTGGGGGAGGGGAATCAGGGGTAAGGGACAAGTGAAGAGCCTCATTGTCAGAATACCACAAACATAAAACAGTAGCACTATCAAAGGATCCTACCCAGAAAACCTAGGGCCTCCACCTAATAGAGATAGCGATCTGGCCTTCACCCAAGCAGCCCAGATTTTATCAGAGTCAATGATGGATCTCCAATGGAATATTGTAGGAGGGTCTGATTGTGTCCTCTTCAAGAGAATCGCTTTTCTGGCATAGAAGGCCGTGTAGAACACAAATAGCTGTTTGTAGGTGGTAGAAGTCACAGTGTCACAGCTCCCAAACAGAATCACCCAAGAACCGTCAGCCCCCCCACCGAATTAATGTCTGCCACAACCTCTCTCCAAAAACCCTGGGTAAGTGAACAGGACCATACAATATGTTTGAACAAACCAGTTTCAGCTTGACACTTAGGACCAGCAGGTGGCATATTTGCTGCCGCTACCCTCTCCTCTCCCCACCTGTCAATGAGTGTTAAAGTGGAGTTCCACTCACTCTGTAAAAAAATAAAAGTCAACAGCTACAAAAAC